>NW_027280711.1:175000-270000 GCF_046629955.1 Centroberyx affinis | reverse complement strand
AAGATGCTATTTGGCAAAATTATGTTCTAAAACAGACCCACAGTCCACTGAAAATCACAGCAGCAGGATCTGTTGTTGAATCTGTTCACCACCGTGTTAAATGTCAGTTTTCAGTCTATGTTCGTGGCTTCATTCAAATGAATGGGAAGTAAAAATCTGAACGCTACAAACTCGTCCAGCTGCATCCGACCTTGGTGATTCGTTTATATTCTGGTTCTCATGGTGGTCAAGTGCCAAATAACCCCCATGTTAAAACTAAGTGGAATATTGCTTCCTGGTGAAGAATGTCACTACAGCAAGAAGTCATGTCAGTAGACAGCGAGAGTGTCCTTTATTGGTTGTCCTCAAGTGTCCAGTGTATCCCTGTTAGATGATGGCAGAGGGCCACACATGCTGCTGTAAGAGGCTTGTGTCAAAATAGAGCCAGTCACATCCGTTAGATGACACTGCAAACCAGACCAGGATCGAACAGCAGCTGCAAATAATTGTTAGTGGTCTTGTGAGGGAAGTTGTCATCCACAGCCTGAACTGACTTTCACAATGCTTTCCTGTGATTGTCTAACAACCTATGTTGTATATTTTCCTTGACACCAGCTAGACAGTCATGTTATACTGCCAACTTAATGGGATCATTTTGTTCAGTTGGGATAGTTGAGCATATCAGCGTAGCAACATAATAGCATATGCAAAGAAATCTGTGGTGGGCCGAGAATTGAGCCTTGAGGCACACCGCACATAATCAGTGAAACAGAAGAAACATATAATTACCAATGACGATTGAACATTTGTGTGACGGGTGAGATAATAACCAGTCTAGGGCAGCCGATAATAAGACATGGACAAATTATATCGAAAAACATGAGCCTTGATTGCTGTAAAAAGTGATTGTTCCAAAAGGTGAATGCTGCAGTCATAACAAAACCAATGTCCTCATTGCTGATTTCAAGTTGTTGGCTATGTCAAAGTAGCTTCCCATATTCTTTGGTAAAAAAAAATAACTCAAGTTTGTAGCTACTGTAGGTGTGCCAGGGCACTAATAAGTCCGATTTTTTTTATTGTCCAATAGCACAAAATGACCATAATATATCTGCAGTTGGTTGATAGGGTTGTTGGTCAATACCAGTGACTCAATGATTACTTCACCAGGTGCTAAGACTGACTTTCAAAACTCACTTTTTAGCCCCAGAAAAAAATATTCCTGAGTATTAACAACACCACTTCACCAACATCAGCTTTCCCGATTCCTTTCCTAACCTTAACCATCGGTGGGGAAATTGCCAAACTGGCCCAAGATCAGCATCTATAGTGCAGCTTTGTCCTAGACCACTAAAATCCCGAGATCGACTTCCGTTCTGCCTTTCAAGCATGTCTGGACAATTAGTCCCTAACACATCAGTCATTCACTCACTCACACCAAGACTGAAATTTGAGTTATCATTTATTTTATAACACTTTATACAGAATTGAATGATATGATTTTTTTTACAGCATTATACATGATTCAAGTAGTACATGAATATGATTCCATACTTGCATAACGTAAGGGAAATATAAAAGCATTTGCCATTTGTCATGGCGTCCCAACTGGTCAAGGAATGACTCTGTAAATCTGTATAGCTACAGATGTTTCTAAATTAACTCATTCATACACACGTTTTTCACATTCAGATGATCCATCAAAAACAAGTTTGTAAATTATATTGCATAAAAAGGTTAAATCTGAAGTTGGAGTTTGAGAATATAAATTGTATCTAAGTTTGTAAAGCGGTGACTAGTATGTACAGCCTACATACAGCATATGATAGAGAGATGAGATTTTTCATGGACGTTTTGCATTACGGTTTACGAATCCTTTATATACATAAACATCACTGACACAATAAAACACACTGACAATTTTGACAATGCAAAAAGAGATGGGGAAGGAGAAAGGGCAATTAATAGAAAATACATATATTTTTTTAAATCATTTGAAAAAAAAGATGAAAAAAGAATTTGTGAATTTTATTAATTTGACAGTAAAACATGTCAGAAAGGTCATCATTGATCATTTTAGGTTGGGTTTAGATAGTGGCAGAAAATCTGCTTTTTAACCCTTTGTGGGTATAGAACTGATTTTCCCATTGCTATCTAAACGGTGATCAGATTCCCTGTTTGGACAAACATGAGAAAATCAGATCTGTTAAACAGTGTGTATGTTTGCGCAGCTGTGAAACCTGCCAGTGCAGATCAATATCTAGGAAACAATATCAGCTTCCTTTTGAGGAAAAGAATTCTTGGGGGGAAAAAATACAGAAAAAAACACAAATGCAAAAAATATTCCTGAGTAAACCTGCTCATCCTCCTGAGTGTTTGGTTCCCATGATAAACCTGGATATGGTTTCATTCCCCAAGGTGAGCATGCTGTATATAAAACCCCTTAAATAGTTTAAAGTAGCCTAGGTAACACACTAGTTTTACCCATTTATTTATGTGTTGCTTGAGGTTGCACTGTAAAAACTTCACACTATATTTAACCCCTATACTTCTATGGAATAAAAAGGATAGTAATCAGAGATTTCTACAGTGCCTTTATTGTGCATTTCTCCACGACTGATGCAGCAGGTTGAACATTGTTGTGACATTTCATCAAAAATAGGTAATAGACACTCAAACAAACTATTGATAACAAACTGCTTGAATTGTTGCAGTGTGATGATCTGATCATGGGTGGATGGTTGTTGTTTTGTTATTTGCAGAGGAATGCTTATAAATTGATACAACTCTGTTCTTATGAACACTTATAACCAGTACTAAATATTAGATGGGGACAGTCCAAATGAAAAGTTGTCCAACTACTTGCCCCATTTCCGCTCACGTTGTGCAACAATTGTGAAATTGATATTTGAGAGTGGTTCAGATTTTTGCAGTAAGTGTTACAATTCCATATCACTGCAACAGTAGCACAACTCTGATGTAAATGGGGCCTCTAAGATGTACATTATTGACAGGATATATACTGGAACACTGATCAGACCTCATCAACAGATGGACAGGCCCTTAATGGATCACTCTGCCTCACATCAATGAGGGTCTTTGCTACAACAAAAAGTCTAATGCTGTCAGATTATGTGTGTTTTGCTTATGGTTATAAAGCTGAAAATCTGAATTTCACAACTGCATGTAAGTTCAATGGAGAGTGGTCTTACAGCACTATGATATAATGTAGTTAATAACAATACAATTGGGGTCAAACTAGACAAAATACCATTTCTCACGATTTGAATCTCACCTTAATTCAGTGTCCATGTTTTTTTAGAATAAAGCTTAGGCCTACACATGGAGTACAGTAACGTGGTAAATGAACATACAGTAGCAATGATGGACCTTTGGGTGCACGTGATAGGCCTGTTTGATTGGATGTGATGTAAAAGGCCTACAGTGACGGAGAAGGATGGGGGAGGGGGGGGGGGGCATAACATTACAATGACTTGATAATAAAAAGTCCAAGACAAAAAAAAAAAGTTACTATCATTCGCTTTCATATATATGTGATACATCAATTGCTTTTTACATCAAAACATTACGAAAGGAAACCCAGTCATATCAGGTTTATATTTAACAACCCCTTTTACAAATACGCAAATTCAAAAAAAAAAAAAAATCTGTTGGTTAACAGATAGAATACAACGGAGAATACTAATCTTTAGAAAGTCCACCATCACTGGTTGTCCAGACTGCGTGCCTTCGCATGCTCATCACCTTCTGGTTGTATTGTACAAATTTGAACCTGTGCCTTCCCGTTTTCCACATAATGCGACACTGATCTTTTCATTAATAAGTTCACATGCACGGTAATAGTCCAATATTATTCAGAATACTCAAGTGATGAAGTTGGTGCACATAAACGCAAAAGGTCACATTCATAAACTCATAATATGAAACCTAAATATGGGATACGCTGATAATATAAACAGGGATAGTGAGGCATGTTAACACCTTAGCCCATTTACTGTTGGTCGTTGCTATCAGTGTACATTCCAATCCCCTGGTAGTATTCAGTGTATTCTATTATTCATACGTACATGAATATTCATGAATGGGATATAACGATGCAAATGAACAGCTTCTGCCAAATTATGGCCTCGATTGCAATATAGGCTAGCATTCATCAACATAGAATATTTCTGTTTCCGTATTCGTGAAAAGATCAGCTATGCGACAGACATATTGCAAAGTCATACATAGGGTGAGACAACATGAAGAGCTGGACAGTTTCGATCTAAAAGTCTATTAAAACGCTCTCATACTTATACGTTGCCCCCCCCCCCCCCTCCCTGCACAGGATCTTTCCAGAGCTCCGGTGCTCTTTAAAGCAGTGGGAAAGTCTCTTCAAGCCCCCATGCACAGTTTATACGCCCAACTTGGCTGCTAGTCTGAGTAGTGAAGACATTTCTTTGTAATACTGCCCCAAAGTCCTTTGGTCGAAAAAAAAACAAACAAAAAAAATAACATATCTTTGGTTGATCGTTGGTCGAAGTCTCCATCATGGGCGGTCTTGTCCGTTGCTTGCTTTCAGCAGGTTTCAACCAATGGCGGCTACTGAACGTAGTCACATGGTATAGAGAGAAGTCCCTCCTATTGGGTGGCATAAAGACTCTTAATGATGGATAGGGTGTCTGCCACTGTTCGAATGCTTCTGCCTAACTGGCATTCACAGCCTCTGCGTGTGTATGTGTGTGTGTGTGTGTGTGTGTGTGTGTGTGTACACGTGTATGTTGCTGAGGGTGGATAAGTGGTGGTGAATTGTGGCATAAGAGTGTGCATGTACTGTACATTTGTGTGTGTGTGTGTGTGTGTGTGCGAGGTGTCTCAGGGTGTGTGTAAGTAGCAGCGTGACGCATAAGTGCCTTGATATGCAGGAGGTTCAACAATATTGTGTGTGTGTGTATGTGTGTGTCTCTGTCT
This sequence comes from Centroberyx affinis, assembly GCF_046629955.1. Classification (NCBI taxonomy): domain Eukaryota; kingdom Metazoa; phylum Chordata; class Actinopteri; order Beryciformes; family Berycidae; genus Centroberyx; species Centroberyx affinis. The sequence goes on along the minus strand of NW_027280711.1, from coordinate 265,053 downwards.
ATGTAGTGTGTGTATACATATATATATATGTTTATGGGAGGGTGCAGTCTTCTACTATTGGTGTGTGTGTGTGTGTGTGTGTGTGCTATAATCTTGCAGTGTGTTTGTCTGTGTCTGCATGAGCATGTTTATGCGCTCCTATATTAAATCAACGTACACGTGAGCACATGCGTTCTTATGTCAGCACGAGTCTCTCTGTCTCTCAGATGGACACGGGGCAGATGATGACCTTGTCCTCCAGCATGACGCTGACGATGAGGAAGACGAAGTAGAGCAGGAACATGAAGAGGCCCAGCAGCTTGCTCATTCGCCAGTTGCACGCCGCGATGGAGATGATGACGAAGAGGAGCATGAGGAAGAGGAGCACGATGGCGCAGAACAGGCCGTTGCTGCTCACCTCCACGGGCTTGAAGTCGTGGATGATGTTGTAGATGAGCCACGGGAACGGCAGGCTGGAGGGAGGGGAGGCGAGGACAGAGGAGAGGCGGAAAGAGGGAGAGAAATAGACAAGGATTACATCTGTTAGTTTGCATATATGAGGGATACACAAAAACAAAGAATCAGCTCCGTTTAGCAAGTCTGTACTACCACGTTAGCACAGAATGTCACTCAAAAGCTAAAAAAATGTTTGCATTTTTATAAAAGCTGTGATGTTTCTAATGGGTTAAAGGGAGAAGAACAAATACAACAATTACATCTCATCTTTTATGGACAAATATACAAAGAACTGTGAATTAGCAGAGAAGTAGCTCTGGTTAGCAAGTCTATGCAACCAGTGCTAGCAAAGAATGTCACTTAAACTTTAGTTTTTTGTTTTTTTTTAACAAAAACTGTGATTTTCTGATGTGTTGAAGGGAGAAGAACAGACAAGGGTTACATCTTGTATCTTTTATGTAGGAGGGATATACAAAAAACAGAGAATTAGCTCAGCTTAGCCAGGCTCTGCCACCACTGCAAAGAGCAGCTAGCAAAGAATGTCACTGAATTAAAAGCTGTAAACTTTATTTATTTATTTATTAACTGTGATTTTCTGATGTGTTGAAGGGAGAAGAAGAGGGGGAGAAATAGACAAGGGTTACAGCTCGTATCTTTTATGTAGGAGGGATATACAAAAACAGATTAGCAGAGAATGCTATCATGCTACCACTGCAAAGAGAACAGAATTGCTCTCAAAAGCTAAAAACATTTGAATTTTGACAAAAGCTGTTGTTTTTCTGATAGACTGACGGGAGAAGAAGAGGGAGAAGAAAAGGCAAGGGTTATATCTCCTATCTTGTATATATCCTATATATCCTCCTATCTTTTTCTTGCATTAGTGAGTACATCCCACCATCCCTGTGGAAATGAGCTCTGGTGGGACACTGAAATGGAGCAGGCTTCTATCAACAAAAGTGACCGGCTTACACACATTCTCGAACAGAAATACAATGAATGCAAGAAATTTGGGGTCGTCATAATTCACAGGCAAGTCTTGAGCTAGCCTATGCATGAACATCTAAGTCAAATCTCGAGTTTTCAAATCTCATTTTGCTATGTCCAACGTTAAAGTGGAAATGACTCAAAATCAAACCTCTGCCACCAGCCTCAATCTGTTGATACAAACGCACATTTTCTTTTCCTTTCCTGTCCAATCATCTCATCTTCTCTCCTCCTCTTTAATGTGACAATTTAATACTGCAAATTGGAGAATAGCGAATCATTCTGAACCATGCACATACAACTGGGTGTGTGTCATTGTTTTAACACAGTTTGAAGTGGTAATCCTCAAATTGCTATTTTTTTTTTTTTTTTTAATTTTGCCTTCTTCCTTGGATTTTCTGTTGATGCAGTTTGAGTTTCTCTTTTCTTTCTCTGTTCAGCCATGGCGGCTATCGCTGCTCATGCTAACTACCCAGTTCTTTAGTGTCCAAACACTCTATTAGACTGTTTCTTTGCTCTCTGCTGGACTCACCCCACAGTGATATCGAAGATGTTGGAGCCCACAGAGCTGGACACGGCCATGTCGCCCAGGCCTTTTCGTGCTACAATCACGCTGGTGATTAAGTCAGGGATTGAAGTGCCTGCTGCTAATATGGTCAGACCCATGATCTCCTCGGTGATCCAGAAGGTTTCTCCAACCTGAGAGGAAGCGCAAGAGAACAAGTTGCTTAATGCTTTGAACCTTTGAACAGTCAAAGATGACGACAGATCTTTATGAAGTGCTCAAAGAGAAGAATTGCATCTCTGGAACTCTCTTGAAGTTGATGGTTAAGAGTGGAATGGCTGAGAGGTAAAGAGTTTGACCGAGGTGATTGAGCTAAGCAAGACTCGTGTGGGGCAGATTAAGAGTTACACGGTGATCTGGCTGTGGACCTAGGCAGATTAGTTGGGATTAGCTGCCACGGTCACACATTCAGTGCCCCGAGTCCTGCACCCTGGTAAGAAAGATCTCAGGAGGACAGAAAGTGAAAGGCAAAACAACAAAAAGTAAGAGAGGAGAGAATAGAGTAAAATAGGGACACGAAAACGCCAGTTTGAACACCTTGGGAATTGTGTTGCAGTGTGTTAAATTGAGTGTGTATGTGTGTGTCTGTGTGTGTGTGTGTGTGTGTGTGTGTGTGTGTGTGTGTGTGTGTCCATGTGAAGTACCTGGTGAGCCCACCACACCATCAGATAGGAGAAGAAAGCAATCCAACTAATGGACCCGAGAAAAGTGATGGGGAAGAACCTTTCTGAGGTCTGGGAAAAGAAACAATATTGCATTATTCAATCAATCAATCAATCAATCAATCAATCAATGAAATGTGTGTGTGTGTGTGTGTGTGTGTGTGTTGTCACCTCTCTCCTGACGTCAGGCAGTGTGAACCAGAGGGGAAGGACGATGGGCAGGATGACGAGGTAGGTGAGACGTTTCCTGGTGGTGTCCGGCCAGGCCAGGCTCAGAGGCTGGTCTTCATCCTCCTCCTCCTCACCGCCCTGAGGAACACAGAGAGACAGAGGGGGGTGGGGGGTGGGGTTGTGGGGGGTTCAGAAGAAGGGTGAGAGAAAGAGATTGCTGTGTATATATGATCAGTTATATATGGAGACTGAGAGTCACATGACTTGGACTCGAGTCACAGTTTGAATTGTTTGAGACTTGACTTGACTTTGGTGACTTGGTCACACCTCTGATATGTATGCATATCAATATTTATACAGTTTCCACAGTGGTAATGCTGTGTATTGCTCAGTTAAAACCTACCTCACCTTAAATGGCTGGACAAAGTGAATGTATATACAGTATATCTTGTTATCTTGTTATCTTGTTGTTATGTTGTTAGAAGGGAGTCCAGTCTTTTTATATTTAGCACAGTCAGTTTCTTGGCACTTTATGTGCAGCCAAATCCCTTGGTGATCTAATGCAGTGATTCTCAACCTTTTTCATATCAAGGACCCCTAATTTAGTCCACATTAGGGCCATGGACCTCCATTTGATGAGATTTTGTCTCTTGGACCCAAATCTGAGAATATTTTTATTGTTAGATATGATTTTGTCCAGAATTTCAAGACTATCTGTATTGTAGGCAGAGAGATAACAGTGAAGCTATGAATAAAACAGTCATTCTTCTACATTTTCTAATTGTGTTAACTTCTTGTAAATGAAATAACGCTGAAGTTTAACAATTCATCAACTGCTGGGGACCCCTGGAACCCCCTCAGGGACCCCTCGTGGTCCCCGAGCCCCACGTTGAGAACCACTGATCTATTGCACTTGGCAAAGATTCTAACGTCGAAATGTAGGCTAAAGCTGTAAAGTGGGAGGAAGACTGAACTGAAGACCTGTTGGAGATAAATGCCGTACCTCGTCTCCTCCTATGCTGCCGTTCATGGGCGGCGTGACTTCCACCGCCACGTTGGAATGGTTACGAATGTTTCTATCTGCTGAGAAAAAAGAGAGTAGAGAGGGAGAACAGAGTGTGAGGGGCTCTTGTGATTTTGGAATAAAAAAAAAAAAGTGGCCTTCAAGTCTAAAGACGTCATGATAAGAGCTTAAATTTAGGACAAATTGTATTTCAGGGAGGTTCTGTTTGGGGGAGGCATCATATCAATGATTCTTGTTGAGGAAGAGTACTACTGCTGAGTCTCCCGAATAATTCCTCACAGGAGCGTAGCACAGTAGTGCAGCTCACTAGTGCAATACTCACCTACACCGTTGGCACCGTCCTCCCCTTTACACTTCTGCTTGGCCATTTTGTGAAGGATCGATGCCTTCTCTTTGAACCTTCCTGAAACACAGTCAGCAGAGAGCCGAGTCAGCCTGTCTGTGTGGGAGTGCGCGTGTGTGTGTGTGTGTGTGTGTGTGCGTGCGTGTGTGTGCGATCATACCCTCTCCGCTGAGGGGGTCCAGTGTGTGTATCATGAGCTGGAAGATGCTGTTTCTCATCAGGGAGTTGTGTAGAGAGGCACAGCTGCCTTCCCTCTGCAGCCTGGGTTTGGCCTGTAAACACACACACACACACACACACACACACATATATACAGAGAGAGAGAGAGAGAGAGAGAGAGAGATGGCATTCAGTTTAACACAACTGTTGAAGTAAAAAGAGCCATCTAGTGTTGGAAGATTGTCATCACATGGCGGAGCACTGCTCAAGTTTTACACGCTTTGTTTACTGGCTTTGAGGATATATCACAGCTGTACTTATGTATTGAAACTAATTCTACATGTGACACCATTCATTCATTCATTCATACATCAATTCCCAAAGTCCCAAGCTATGGAGAAATAGGACTAGAGAAAGCAACCAGAAAACAAAAAGTAGATTCATACAGTAAAAACTGAAGGATCTCTAAGCATTTTAAGCCTGCTGCTTAACTTCCTGGAACTAAATGAACCTAAAAGCATTGAGAACTATTGGATCTGTGTTACTGTAGCTCTGTCTAAATACATGGACTTGCTTCCATAGAGCAGCAGAGCATCATTTGCATCACACTCTCAGACGCTGCATGTACACATTCACACATGGTCTGTGTTACACATGGACACAACATGCACAGTGACTGCAGGTTCACACATATACCTTCTATCATTTTCTCTCTCTCTCTCTCTCTCTCTCTCTCTCTCTCTCTCTCTCACACACACACACACACATAAACGCACACAACCAACTCACCGTCAGCTTGTTCTCATCGTCTCCACCTCCGTTTACCTGGAGGGATAAAACACAGAGAGACAAAATACATCTGTATATAGAAGTCACGCATGCAGAACTATAGGAGGATACACATATTTTAGAGAAAATGTATTTATACATAAAAAAAATGCAATGGCTCAGTATATGTTTAGGTACAGAGCATTGCATTTGTCCTCATTCAAAACCCTGTTGAAGAGATTTTCCTATGTTTGAATGAATGAAAGCATTTCTCATCTGGGGAAGTTTCAGGTTTGCTATAATACGAAAGTGGTAAACTGCCACATGTTACATTTAATAAATGCAATTAAGAAGGGGAAAATGAATAAAAAGGAGAAAAAAAAGAGGAATTCACATCTACAAGATAACATTGCCTGTACACGGGGTCCATCCACTTCCAATTCAGATAATGTATTAAATTTTGAATGGAAACCAACCGATTTAGGCCTGTTTGAATGAATGAATGAATGAATGAATCAATCAATCAATCAATCAATCAATCAGTCAATAAAAGTAATATACAACCCATCTTGTGAAAATGTACTGAATTGACAGAGTCTAAGAACTGTGTCCTCCACTCGTCACATCCCATCTCCTCGCTAGACCCAAATCACTGAAATCAATGTAATGAAAATGTACATTAATCAATTTTTATTTCTCAGTTAAATAGACAGAGTATGGATTCGTAGACCAAAGAAATGGGCTATAATCCATTGGTCCTACTAACTGAATCCAAGCCCAAAACGTAATCTATTTTGAATGGTGATGGGACCAGGACTGGAGGAAAGGATGCAACAAGTTGAGTTCAGAGTCTATAGATGGACCCAAGGATTCTCTCCCTTCCTCATCTTGTGGCCAAAACCCAAAGCCTACTTCAAGCTGGGAGGAGCAGCGAAGGAGATCACAAGAACGGGAGTCAGACACAGGGTACAACAACATTTCATTTCATTCCTACATGGAGGAGAGGAAGGAAAATGTAAGCCAGGTTTAAACCCATCCTCTGACACCGCTTCCTCTTTTAGCATGAAAAGTAAATATACTCAGAAATATATTAAATATGGATTCAACGATGTTTGATACACTTGAGGAAAATTCACAATGTTCTTGTCCCGGTGTGTCTGACCTCACTGCCCCCTCCTTCTTTGCTCCTCCCAACTCCCAGTGGAAGGTAGAGAATATGCCAGAAGCTTTGGGACCCGTTCCAAAATGAAAGCTAGGATCCTACACATGGAGGAGGCTTGTGCTAATCTAACCCCCAGCATTTCTTCAGAGGACATATACAGCACAGTGGTGTCAAACACACACACACACACAGTCCACTGGTTGGAAAAATGCTCAGGTGGTGGTGTTGCCAGTAGGGAGGGTTTGGTGTGGGAATCAGGGATTTAGAGACTCAAAAGACAGAGCAATCTTAGGAGCAGAGCAAACCTATGGCGCTAAAGCACTTTTGGATCACATTTAGAAGTCTTATGCAAAAGAATAGAATATACATGAAATTGGACTTTATGTGGTCCAATAGTGGTCAGGAAAAAACACTTAGGTGGGCTACCTAAGAGTTTAACAGGCAGAAAAACCCTGCCAAGAGTGAAAAACCCTAACCTAACCCTAACCGTATCCCGAACCCAAACCCAAACCCAAACCCTAACCCTCATCAAAGGTAAAATGCATAATGAAGAACATTCGAAACATATCGCTGCTGTCGTGTAAAAAACTTGAAAAAACGTCAACTTCTAAGAAAAACAGGCTGGGTTTTAGCTTGACTACCATGCTGTTTAGAGTTTATCCAATGGGTTCTGAAAGGGTTTCATAAGACCAAGAGACGTAGAGTTTCCTCAACGCACAGAGGGACAAAGAATCGTTCAGTTGAAGTTAAAACACCCTGAAAATCACCAAAATTGGAGGTGTTCACATGACAGCAGCGATATTGGAAGTGTTTTGACCACGTTTTTCTTAGAATTCTTTTTTTCTGTCTGAATGAACACCCTTGGTTACAAACACATTAGCTCATTTTAGAGCATCCTTTACACATTTTCTGAGAGATTTTAAGGAAACTGACACCCTCTTAAAACTATCTTTCAGTTGAACTTGTTAGCCAACCAAAAACCCCCAAACTTCTGTAATGAAAAGTACGCTCTTATGTTCTGTCTCATTTGAGGTGGATCTGTGACACCATAGAGTGACTTTTTTAGGAGTTTTGACAACCAATGACAGAAATACTTAGACCACTTAGACCAATCTTAGACCAAGTATAACATGTAGGGAAAAAAACAGTGGCTGCAAGAATTGAGGCATGTACCTAAGAATTAACTCATTTGTTTCCTGACATACTTAATATAGAGCCAGTTGGAACTCTATGGAGAAATGGGCCATTTCATTGCTCACCTAACATCAGCCAAGGGAGTACAACAAGGGACTGAAACTCTTCTCACAGAGTCACAGGCATGATCGCAAAGTATTTAATTCATCTTATTGAGTACAAATCCCCAGACCGCCTCATTTCAGACTCATTGCAGAGCAGAGAGACACAGTGTCGCAAACCACCGGCTAGAGAGGTGGAGGGTTTCGCTGCTGGCATGTTTTCATGATGCTGTCTCTGAGTTTGAGCAGATAATCCATTTAAGCTGAATCTGAGAAGACACCTGCTGCTGTTATGGCAGCTACGGGAAGGTCTCTGGGTTTTTGTTTTTGCTTTGTAAGGGTCATTGCACCTATGGACACATGCCAAGTCTGTCCAATCCAGTAGGTGTTTTCGTCGCTGTTGTTGCATAAAAACCACCTCCTGGCTCCAAATTTGATGATGTTCAGTGTTTTGCTCCAACTGAAGGTTTACATGGTGTTCTACCTTTACAGTAGATTGGTTTTCTACCTTTACAGTAGTTTGGTTTTCTACCTTTACAGTAGATTGATTTTCTAAATTCCAGAAAAGCAGACTTAAAACAGACTTAAAAATGCAAGGTTTTCACCTAGGATTTCATCTTGCAATTTTATGAATGCAATCCCCTTTATGACAAAAACCAGCTTCGCGAGGAACGTGAATCTGCAGATAAAAGATGTAAAAAGAAGAAGTGGACACCTGTCTGTGTTGGCCATGTGATTGCTGAGCAGCGTGCCCTATGCCCTAATGGCAGAGGCCAGCTTGGCATTAGGTTCATACTGGCTAATGCTCACATGGCTCCTGAGAGTTACATGCCGACAAGCGAGACAAATAGTCTGCTGGAGCATCTGCTGCTACTGAGGCTTATGGGCTGCAAGTAGGAGGAGATAGAGACAGATAGAGTGAGAGATCCAAAAGGAAATTATTTCGCTGTTGTCATGTGAAAACCTTGTAACTCCAATTTCGGTGGTTTTCATGTTTTCGCTTCAGTTGAAGGATTTCATGCTCCTCTATGGGTTGAGAAGATTCTACGACGTCTTGGTTTTATGAAACCCTTTCAAAACTCAATGGATACACTGGATGCATTGTCATCAAGTTAAAACAAGGCTGCTTTTCTTAGTTCCTGAAAAGTTGATATATTGGAGATACAAGGTTTTCACCTGACAGCAACAACCAAAATTAGTAGCCGAATCATTTCTCTGTAGGCTTTGGACATGATTGCTCTAAATTATATTCTATCTGTATTTCATTGATTCATCATGCACTGTAACTTCATTGGTGATGCTCATCTTTGACAGTCATGCCGATAAAGCATATTTGAATACAATTTAATGTCATTGATAAACACAGAGAATCAGGATGAGTTTGATCTTTGCATTACATCAGTGTTGGCTTCTTTCTGTCTGTCTGCTCCCTCATGTCCCCTAGCTTTTATCTTCCCAGTGCTACTGATAGTTCTGTTAGGTACTGCAGGTCCTCTGCCAGTCGAGACGGAGCCTGTCCTCAGCTGTCACAAACTCTCTGACCTCTCCTGAGTCCTGAAGACTGGCAGCCAGCAGACCGTCACCCTTTGCCAAATTACTAATCCTCCAAAAATCTCAGTCTCAACCCCCAATGTAGCCAGCTGACTCATTTAAACCAAAACCTACCTCCTCCGAAACCTAACCTTTGTTGTTGGTCATGTAAGTAGGTTGCTTAAGAACAAATTCTGATTTTCAACTAGCTTGTGGATGCTTAATAAATGGGGTGATACAGATCAGAGTATCTAAAGCTTGTAGAAGGCCTAACCTTAGAGCCCAGCTTTTAGATACCCAAGATCAGGCTCATCTCTGAAAGGAAACAATGTATAAAGAGATCCACTCCAAAATAAGTCAATCACCATTTAAAAAAAGACACCTACTGTTAAAAAATGACAGCCCAATGTTAAAACAGATTATCATGCTTTTTCAAGGATGTTAGGTAATTAACAAGAATGTTAGGTAATTAAGTCCTTGATAGATTGGATAATCTATATTTTAGACAGTGAATGATGAACACTTCAGTTAACAAAGGAAGCAAAATGGATGTATAGAGTTTTGGAACTGCACTCTTCATATCTACTCGAATCCAAATTAATTTCATCCATTTTGGAGCCACATGCTATCATCCACATCATTCTATTTTTTGTCCATCTATCTTGTTACCTTCTGATGTGTGCATTTGATTATAGAGTATCGGCCCCTTATTGGTGCATATGATAACTGCCTAAAACTGAACAAACTAGCTAAAGACAAACAGCAATAAGGCAAACGCTAGTACAGAAAATTGATTAACCAATTACTTGTTAAATAAGTTACTTAACTAACTAACTCATCATGGATCAATTTTCTTGAAACCGGTCAGCTAACATTAAATTGTTTATATGGTGGAATGATAATTTCAGTAAGAGAGATGTTTAGACGTTGTGACATTGAGTGTTGTGTGACTCAGTTTAGCTAGATACTGGCAGGATTTCTATTTGTCACCTGGAATTAACTTCTTGAACATCTACCAGGAGGAACTGTTACCTCTAGAGACCTTTCTAATTCAGTGGCATTACTCTTTCTCGATAGATAGCTTTGCCTTTAGTTGGAACATGGGCCACATTCACTCTCTAAACTCTAAAGAGCTTTTTTTAACATTTCACATTTGAAAGTCCCTTGGCAGCAAATTTAAGACGAGTTCTTACAGACAGACCGAGGAGCATTCATGTTGTTCCAGAGCTATTTGAGGCCTGTTTAGAAACTATAATGAATGCTGTTTAGTCCTCTTTACTCTCTAAAGCAGTTTGTATTGAGCTGCTGTTCCAGTTCAGTGGTTTCATCCCCAATCCAGACGATCGGCAGAACAGCTATAGACAGTGCAAGACTGTCAAGGCCTCAAGGGCTGAACTGAAGCCAGGAGACCTACACCAATTCATCATATTTATCATCATGATCGTCATCACCAGAGCAAACTAGAGAATCTTTTGAGTAACCTTTAGAGAGACAGAAAATGATTTCATGGATGATGGTGGATTTGACCCGATTTACACTATATTGTTTCCCATGCTTTCTCTCGCTTTCTATCACAAACACACATACAAATACACTCCCTCTCATATGCATATAGATACATATACGTGCATGCATATGCACACACACACACACAAACCATTAAGTACGGTGACTAATGTTTCATATAATTACAAGAATACAGAGTTTAATTGTAGTAGTAGTATAGTAGTAGTAGTAATAGTAGTTTAATTTAAATGTGATGAATGCTAGATAGCGGTTGTGTTTGTAATAAACTTGAACTTTTCTACAGCAGCAACTACATCAACTATTCACATTCTTTTTGACTGGCTGCAGATTTTCTTTTAAAATGTCTCACATATTGTAGGTATGTAATGCAACATTTGTTAAACTATAGGTTGGACCATAAAATGTAGGCTTCATTTATGTGGAAACCTTTATGTGGAAACTTAGTGTGTTTGAGTGGCAGGCACTTATCACCACATGCAATTATTTCTCCTCCCTCCATCACTTTATCTCTGCCTCTCTTCTCTCCTCCTCTCTTTTCTTCCACTTTCACTTCTCCTCTTTCTTGATTACTCGTCCTCCTCCTGTCCTTTTGCCCCTGTTTTTACACAACATATTTATACACCTCTTAAAGTGAGACAGGTTTTTAATGTATGTATACCTTTTACACTTTTTAAGCATTACTACGCCTGTTCCTGTGTCCCTGTATTATGCTGTTTATCTTGTTTCTGTTATTGGCTTTCACTGTCATGGCCCTGAACTGTTTTTAACCAACACTTTGGGTTGTTGTATGAAATGTGCATTCGAAGCAAAATCTGATGTGATTTTTGATATGATCAGAAACATTTGACATTCAACCACCACCAGGTCTCCTCTGATCTCTCTCCTGTCCTCGCTCTCTCTCTCTCCCCAGCGGCCACCTGACTGTCCAAGCTGTGGGACTTAGGCAGGATTAATCGGCAGAGATCACCACTTTTAGAACGGTAATTTCCAAGCCTGCGTGTGAACTGCCCGCAACAACCTTCACAGGTCACCGTGTTCACAGGCTCATTCACCGCCTCACCTCATACCACATTTCTCTACAGTTCTCTTTCACCCTCATCTCTGTCTTTCGTCTCCATCTTCAGCGGGAACAGGAAGCTGGATTTATCAGACATGGCAACCCAACAGTGCGAGCTTAAAAAGCGATTCAGTCCTGGATTCGAGTCAACAAAATGCATTTTTATAAATTTTTTTATTTTTTTTACCGTCATTTAGGCTTTCCAGCAAGTTGTAGGTGTGGGAAAGGAGAGAGCTGCTCATTCCCTTTCCTCATCCAGATCCATTGGTTCAAACTGATTAGTCACAAGTCTAAACTTTACCTTTTAATAATACGTTTTCCATAATGCAGCCCTAATGTAACATTTTTGGACAGTTGATAAGGTTCACACTTATCTAAAACTACAAACAACACAATCCTATGACAGTAGCAAACATCTGTAACTTTAAAATCAAATGGATGGAAAGCTAGCTAGCTATTTTTTTTTTTGTCCCATGGCACAGGTCAGTTACACCTCCCATGATCCCAAAGAATTAAGCTCTGCACTGACCCCAGATCAGAACAAACCTATTTCCCCCGGTCTGTATGAGGAAAGGTGGCATTATCATAACAAGGACACTGACAACCTATATTGTCTCAGCTCTAATCCAAATATTAAAAACCCTTACTGCAATAGAAGAATCATAATTTGTAACATCTAACATGGCATTACAGTAATATCTACTGATATCTAAATCATTTTCCTTTTCAAACACAGGTGCTAATGAGGCCGCTGGAGCACAAAGCCGATCCAGGCCTGATAGCTGTAACTGCGAGAAGAATTTCAATATTTTGTAACATGCAGAGAGCGAGTGACAGCGTGGAGATTGCTGTCCTGTATGTTTGCTGTCGTCACCGCAGGTAAGCAGTTGATCAGGGGATCAGAGAGGATTGGTGTCTTTAGAATGATCAGCAAAGCAAACCAGCAGCTCTTCTCGCTCTTCCCCTCTTAACACAGACACTGTAGGCAACATATCTGCTGCAAAAACACCTCAAAACAGCCCCAGCTATCATCTACGCACAAAAGGAGAAGTAATGAGCGAGGTTGTAGGCCCGATGGGGTGCGTTTTGTCTTCTCATCCAGTGTTCTGCTGATTCCTGCTCCCCCAGTGAGCAGCTGTCTATTCTTAGCGGCTCTAATAGGATTGGAGGGGATTAACCTGGGGGATTACTGAGCAGCTACCGACACATGAGGGCAAGGAAGTCGTACATCAAGTGCCGGGCGACAGAAAGAGAAAAGCTGTTCCTGAGTCGAGGTGAGGCGGCCTGAAGAACAGCCAATTCCCAGAAAGAGCACCACTGATACAAGTAGAGGTTGATGAGCGCACAAATGTACCTGTTAGCAGGTTTAGGGGAAACAAAAAGAAGCGTAAATCCCCTCAAGTGGCTCAAATTTATGATACAAAAATTCACATTTTACTAGGTTTGTCACTGGACCAGGCCATCATTGTAAGCAACTGGTTCCTAGTGGATGGAAATGTAACAAAATCCAACATGTAAAAGTTCTTGATTTGCTTGAAGGCAGAATAGAGTTGACAGACAAAACACTATAAGACTTCATTTTTTATAAGTTAATTGTGACAGTTTCACAAGTTTCACCCCAGAATGGATCTCAATTATTCAGTCAACACATAAAAAATGACGTTCTAAGAAACTTTTGTAGCTTTCCTTCTTGTGGTGATATTTCACTTTTCAGCACACATCCATATGAGTGCATGAACAGTCAACCAACCAGCATTAGCTTAGGCACCCATTTTCACAATGAAATCTGAGTCTAAGATATTTTCTTCTGTATCAGCCTCATGACTTGCAATTACTGAAGCAGCTGTGTGACAAAGCTTGAAATCAGATGACGACTACAGATTGCCAGTGCAACCAATTGACTGTGAACTCTGTGTGCTAAAAAAGTGAAAATGCCTCTACCATAGATATTGAGTTGATGAAGCATTGAGCATATTTCTGAGATGAAGCGGTTCTAAGAAGTGGCTTCAGCTGCCATTCGACAAATCACATATTCATTTTTGTTGAATCCCAACACTATACATCCCAGGAATCAACTTTTGGTAGCCTAAAATATCATGAGAGTCAAATTGTACACAGCCCAGATCATATCCAGCAGCTTATGTGGAATTTGCACGGTATATGCCCCTGAAGAACTGGTGATGGGTGATGCCACTAGGCTACGGACATGCTGCTCTAAGAACAGCCTACAGTAGCTTCAGCAGGTTTCACCTCAGCTCCATATGAGATTACAACATCAGAGAGCAACAGATCGGACTCCAACTGCGCGCACAGACAGAGAGAAGACACACAAGTTGGAGAGACAAATGTGAGGAAATAATCGCTTTGGCTTTGCATGTGTGTGTGTGTGTGTGCTGCTCCTCTTGCAACGCATCATCATTTGCTTTCTCTCTCATGAGGAAGATTATTTGCTTGCGGGTTTGCCACTGTGCTCATGCAGCTTCACTCTCAATGTGTTATTTATAAACCGAGCACTAGGCAGCACAATGAGTGCTCCGAGCTAATCTCCAAATTAGACTACCCCGTCATCTTCTCCATGTACACTGGGCCTGATATGAAGTGATTGGTAAGTGTGTTGTCATCAGGTCAACACCCTGAGAGTACAAGTCACATTATACAAGAGTTTGGCAAAGGCAGCAATACTAATACCTAATGTACACAGTCATAGATTTTGCATTTAGAATGTATGTTCTCAGGAACTTACGGTCCTCAAATGTCGAGATCCTTTTATTGTTGGCTTCAGTAGGAGGTTTGCCTAACTATGTCTCTAGCTTTCATTATGTTTCATACCTAATAGTTCTCATAGTTCCCTAACTCCACAAATAGGTGCCCAAAGGTTTATGGGATCTGAATTGAGTCTATGTTCGAGTGGATACCTAGAGATGCTGTGAAGTGCTTTTAAGTGAGACGGAGCTGTTAAGATTGTGCAGTATTTTAACTTGCAGTGTTTTATCTTGCATAGGCTGCTGCTTGACCTAAAGTGCCAGAGCCCTCAGAGTCGTGGCCTTGCTCCATCCGGCCATACCAATGCTGCACAGGCAAGAGGCCCTGCCCAGTTTCCTAATGTCAGGAGTAAGAGGAGGGGAGCTAAAGGAGGGGGCATGTTGACGAGGTTGAGGGGATCCCTGGCTTGTTTCACTGCTTCTTCTGCTTTCTTCATGGCTGGTTTCATTGCCCAGACCACCATGAGAAGGCCATTCCAACCCTCCCCCAATCCTTGACTATTCGGTCACCCAAATGAATAATCGAAACCTGCCATTAGCATTAATCATCCTCTAATAAATGGATCCACTGGAGACGGCAGAATATCCTTTGACACCTTGTGTAACTCTAACACAGAATTAGTTTGTCTACTCATAGAGCTGATGTGGCTCTTTGGCGGCTGTTCAAAACTCAAGCGTTAAATGAACTCGGATGAGTGTGGACTGATAGAGACATTGGCATTGTGCTGATTTTTACAATGTCTGAGTGACATTAACACTGACGATTTTGCTGTGTACCATCATTGAACATGATGATGGATGGGGACAACAGCAATGACCCTAGATCAATACTCTCATATGAAATACTTGTACATAAAAACACACACAAGGTGCATGCATTGATGTTTTAGCTTTCAAAACTATTCAAATTCCCCTGGTCTGTGATCAGTTGTTGGTGAAATGCGGCCAGCTCCTTGACTTTACATTAGGACTTGGTTTTGGTTGGAGTGGGTGAGTTCGTGCTGACTAAGTCTACATGAGGCTCCGGTCTGTCTAGCACTGTCCGAGCAGCACAGGTGGTTAAGATAAATCTTTATATCCTTCCACAGGGGAAGTCAGGAGAGTTTGGCTGTCTGACAGAGCGCTGGCTGCACAACACACTTCCTCCTGTTCTGTTTTAACACCCTATCTTCTTCTGTAACACCCGCTGAGATTCCCAGAATAGGAGCAGTACTGCTCTTGGGGTCAGTGATCACGACCAGTTGACTCTATGGTCTTACTCACTGTAAAAGGTAAATTCTGCTCTTAGATCATTTGTTAATAGATGCCTTCTGAGATCTCAGCCAAGAGCCAGTGACAAAGAAGAGTCAAATGTTCCCTCCCCATCAGAAACTCATTACAAGAGCTGAGAGCTATGAGAGCTTCAGAATGAATGATCTGATCTCTGGAAAAATAAGAAATGAGTCATTCACATTTTGGATTTTAGTCGATGCTGGCCATATTCCTGCCCTTTGGTTTCCAATGTTGAATGCTACAAAGTAATTCTACGGGTTAGAGAACTCTTGATGTTTGAATGGTTATTTCAAATGGGTTTGCTCTTTCAGCAGGGTGAAGGTGAAGTGAATGGGGACAGTGGGATGAATATGGATAGCTGGATGGATGAATGGATGGATCCATCTGCCACCAACACACTACATTCACGGTGTTGGGGATATTTTAGGTACCAGCTGATGGCAACGAGCACGGCCCAAAAGAATGATGCTGTAGAGCAGAAGGTGACACGTTTCAACAATGGGATGGCACTGAGAATGAGGGAAAGATGGATGGATGGATGGATGGATGGATGGATGGATGGGTAGATGGATGGACGGATGGATGGACAAATTGTTGGATGGATGGATACAGGGATAGAATAACACAGTGGCCAGTTTGAATGTTGGAACAGGAATGCGAGAAGCCTCACCTTTGGTGCAGTCTCTAGCTCGTCCACCTGGTTGCTGCCCAGTCTGCTCTTGATGACATGTTCCACGCTGGAATTGAACTTCATGAATGTCACGTAGCAGGTGTAGCACATCAGCAGGCCTATACTTTCCCCCACGGTGATTTGGTTATCCAGAAAGAAATAGATGAGCATGAGTAAGCCAACGATGTAGAAGGAGACGTCTCTGAACAGAGGCCACCAGGTGAGGTTCAGCACCTCCTTGGAGAACAGGGCGCACATCCCGATCACAAACAAGATGTTGAAGACGGCTGAGCCCACAATGGTGCCGATGCCCACGTTACTGTGGGAAACGAAGACTCCTATGACAGAGGTGAAGAGCTCTGGGGCCGAGCCGCCGGCTGCCATGAAGGTGGCTCCTGCTACATCGTCGGAGATGACCAGCTTCTCGGTGATGACGGTGAGCGCAGGGACGAAAAACTCGTCGCAGACGATGGCTAAGGCGATGAACATGTAGAGCATGCCGAACATGTGAAGCAGCACGTAGCCCTGGCGCCTCTCCTCCAGACTGAAGTAGTCCGTGGGGTAGTCCCCCTTATTCAGCTCGCCATGTGCAGACGAGCGCATGGCCACGGGTGTGTCCTCCGCCAGGGCTGAGTGGTTGTGGTGCTGGAGAAGAGTTCTTTGGGGCACTGCCGCCTCTGCCGAGCCCTCGGCGGCCGATCCCAGCTCCTGGCCCACCGTTGTGGCAAGAGTCAAGGCACTCCATGAAAAGAATGTGCAGACCGCCACCAGGCTCAACATAAAGCCCAGGATCCGTCCGGGCCGTAGCTTTCTCCTGACGTGCTGGTAGTGCTGCCTGGTGCAGCTGCTGCGAGGGCCCAGAAGAGGAACAGAGCCGGAGGAAAAGGAGGCATGATCGGGAGCCATGGTGTCTTGACCGTGTCTTGACCTAGTTATGGGTAGCATGAAATCCATGGTGTTTGGCGTTGGTACTCAGGCAGGGTGCAGGGTCTGGACTCCCCCCTCCAAAGCTGGACTGGAGGTGCTGGTGGCTACGAGGGCGGGGGGTTTGACAGGCTGTGGCGGTTCACCGTTTGGTTTGCATACTGCTCCCCTGTCTAAACACAATGGAAGCCCTGCAGTCTGATTCCAGGGTCTAGCCCATTCAAAGGCTTCCTCATATTAGTCTCTGGAAGACAGATAAAGAAAGGGAAAGACAGAGAGGGGGGATGGCACTATTAGTTTCCAACAGATGAAAAAAAGACAGACAAGTTTCCATGCAGAGGGACAGATGAAAATGAACTTTATGAATTCTAAATGTATCTTTATAAATTTACAAATAGCTTCATAAAACCCATTTTCCTGCACACTTTTTGTCAGGCAGCTTGAAGACAAACTCAGGACTACACGAAGACTAGGTTCTTAATGAGTGGGATCAGTCGAGTTACAGGCCTTCCCTGTTACAGGCCTCCCTTTCTGTTCGATGGCTTGGACACAATGTTTGACAGGTAGATGCTATTGCTCTACCATCCCACCAGAAAAATAATCTATACCACAAAACACAAATCTCTGTAAGGTCAGAATGCAGCTTTCAAAACATTGAAACTGTAACTAATTAGCCTGTATTATAGTCTTTAAAGTATTGTTAAACTGTCCTTTCTAATTACCGGGTAATGATGATTACATGCTGTTGAGCTCACGTGGACTGTGAGGTTTAAAGCTTCGGACATTTTGATTTCAGAATATTGGCACTAAAATGACTTACAAAGGTCAGATGATTCATAATTGCTGGGCATTTTTCTCTCTGTATTGTGAATAAATAAGTGGGTGATAAGTAGATGATAAAATGTTAAATGTGCAATTGCCATCACTCTTTGTGTGACTATGGCACACTTATTTATGTTGTAATGACACCTTTATTAAATTAAATTCCTTTTCAAAAGTCGGAAATTTGTCCTTAAATCTTTACAGAATTGAAATCCTTTAATACCTTTGCAGCCAGGATTATGTGCTGATTCGGGATTGACAATTGCAGCAACTTTACAGCGCAGTAACTGTCAAGCGCACTCATTTTTTCATTTTGCAAGAGACATTTGTGTTTTTATCCGTAGAGAACGGTGGGCCCACTTGACATTGTGCTGAGAAACTTCAATGAGAGCTCTCCTTTTAGTGCAGCCCTGACATTAGTGAAAGCTCATTAGGAAGCTATTTAATCCCTGAGCAGATATACTTAGATTAGCCTCGGGCCCTGCACACTGCTGGCCCTGCACAAAGTCAAAAAGCAGACACCAAGAAAGTGAATATTGGGTGAATGTTTCATTTTCATTTTTGAAATGTCATTTTCATCAGCATCATCCAACTTTGCCCATGCATCCATCTACAATAGGACAAACTGCATTGTGAAACTGCTGCGTTCATCTCATAAACAGTGGCAGCGGGACAGACAGGGCAATATTGCCCAGGGAGCCACGCCACTAGGGGCGCCAAATTTGCCCACACTTGTCTTAATTTGATTGTTACTAGGGTGACACTGGGTACCACAGCATAAATACATTTACTGTGCTGTTTTTCTTGGTTGGAGGTTGCGTATTTAGCTATTGGCAATGTGTGATGATGGTTAACACACATGCACGTTGCGCATTTGGCACTGCGTAAAGGTGAGAGGGACACATAGTTTTTGGCATTTGGCATTGCGCAATGGTGACAGCATATGGCAATTTGGCAACAAAATACATGTCAGGAACGAAGTAAAGTGCACATTTTCATAGTAGATGATCCTATTTTTCTAGTTTAGTTTTTTTTTTTAGTTTTTGAGTTTGTATAACCCCCCGCCAAATGACATTGAGTTGGCAACCGTACGTGAAATAGTTGATAAAACGTGAGAACGTGTGGATGGGCAGCATTTATAGTTTTGCCCAGGGCGCCTGATTGGCACGCGCCAGCACTGCTCAACTCAACACCAATGGCGGGTGTTGATGGAAACGATGGCTTTCAAATCCTCAATCCTCAAGACCCAACCTTTGAAACCCTCAGAGTGAAGACACAGTACAATCACACACACAAAAAAGCACACCCAAGTTTGAATGTTGCCATAGGCCTACCACGCTTTGCAGTCTCCCGCTGAGCAGCTAGAGAATCCGGCCGGCAGCAGGTGGACGGGTCCGGGTCGCTCTCAGAGGAATATTCCAGTAAAGCCAAGCCCGAGCGAGGAGGCGTCCAGTGTGAAGGTCCGAACGGCAAAGCCTCGCTGAGATTTTCCTCCCTCAGCAGAGGTGGAGCTCCAAGGCGCCAGGTCAGAAGCCAGGGACTAGGGCTCCACCCTCTCTCTCTCTCTCTCTCTCTCTCTCTCTCTCTCTCTCTTCCTCACCCCTTTAACTCCCCCTCCCTCCTCACACCCTTCTCCTGCTTCAGCATCTCTATGTCTCTCCACCTTTCTCCCCCCCCCCCCCCGCCCTTCCTCCACAACCTCTGCCACCCAGCCCCACTCTGACCTCCACCGTCCTGTACTCCTTCTATTTTTAAACAAACCCTCCTGATCCTCCCCCCCTTTTCTCTCTCTTCCTTTCCACTCTTTTTACCCTCCCTTCCTTTTTCCTCCTTTCTTTCTCTTCACCCTGCCCACCCCTAATTCCCAACCCTCTTTATCCCCCCCCCCCCTTCACAAACACACACATTCACTAAAATATGCACAGACACACGCCTTTCATCTCCATCCCCGACCCAAGCAAGCCTGTCTTTACACAAGAAGCTTACAGCTTGATGGGGCTGAAACTCTTGTGCTATCAGATCATAGCGCTCTGCACAAAGCCCCTGACAACTATCCAAATTACACTGTGATGTAATGCAATGCAATGAGGTGGCTTCATTGGAGCATTGGGTTTGCAGCAGCAAATGTATTATTATGGCTTTACGACATTTTTTGAACTGAGGATATCAAGGGTTTAGAGTGAAAGTGGTTTAAGTGACATTTTCCTAATTTCACACCGGAGCAAAAGAACTTTAAAAAAACGTGCATCTTTTCATTCAAAACATAACATAGGAACCATTTATACCTTTACAGAAATTAAGATTCATAAAATGTATATATTTAAAAAAGAAAAAAAACAGTTACAATTTTATTTACATTTTCTTTATGGTTACAAAAGTGCTCTTAGACCATCAGATAGAGCTCAACAGGAGCTTTCCACTGATATGTAATACTCATTTTCAGCCAAAATGTCACTTGCGTCCCTTTTGCACCAGTATAGTTATGAGGTTTTCCTATAAAAATACACAAAAGATACACAGTGGCTTATAGAAGCTGCAACATCTTGATGTTTCACACTCTCTGAATATATAGAGAGTAAGAAATATATGATTGTATGTTTACATCATAAATAGCCAGTTTGCTGGAAGCGACGCCATGCCTGCTGTCATTTTCCTCATGGCTGTAATTGGCTTTGGGTCCAACACCTGCTCTTCAGGAGACAATCCTGCTCCCTTGATTTGGAGCACAATAATAAGCCCTACTGACACATGCTATACTGGACCCACATAACAGGCCCTGAAAGTTTCAGCTGCATAGTTTTTGTAAGCATAATAAATGTATAGTGTGAACCCCTTATTACACCAGGGAATCACAAGTAAAACAAATGAATCTTGATTACAAGGATTTAAAAATGGCATTTGAAAATGAAACAGTGATGAAAATGAAATTGTGACTTGGAAGTTTTGCAGTGTTGCATTGTGTGTGTGTGTGTGTGTGTGTGTGTGTGTGCGCGCCCACATTGCAAGCCGAGTCAGTCTTTACACGTGAGAGCTGTAAGCCTCGGTAGCCTCCTGAAGGTGAGTTCAAGTGATTTAACCCATTCTGTTATGTAGTGCATCCCTACACCACCTCTATGTGCAGTGCGTGTGTGAGAGGGAGAGGGAGAGCGAGAGAGAGGGAGAGAGAGAGAGAGAGAGAGAGAGAGAGAGAGAATAGACAAGTGGTGGAGTTATAAAATGTGAAGGGTGTTCAGTCATAGCTGGATGTGTAGCTGTGCTGTAGCGTCTCTTCACCAGCAGATGGTGTAGTGGTTAGTTCCTGCATGGTTTTCAGATGCTTTTGTATAGGAACAGCATGAAATAACAGACAGAGGGTAATTGTGACATATTCAAAATTTTGAGCAAAATCTGCCCTGACATCAAACAGACTGTTGCGATTGAACTGTGTTTATTAAAGCAATAATATATAAGGGTAGGGATGGGACGATGTGCTTATCTCACGATACGATTCAATACGTGATATGGGGTTCATGATTTAATACAACCACGATACGATGTGATAAATAAAAGTTCAGTGACAACAAAGATTGTGCAGAATTGTGTTTATTCCTGAGACACAATGTAAACAACAATTTAAAAATGTGCAAATAATATATAATAATCATTTGGATGGAGAGTTTGTGAAATTGTGATGGTCAAGCCGTCTCATTTGTGAGTACTACAGCAGAATAACATGGAGCTGATATCGCGATTCATTTTTCTGCCCCATGATACGTATTGTCACATTTTTGTAATGCGATATGTTGAATTTCAATATATCGTCCCATCCCTATACTTCAGTTTTCAGAACTATTACATGTGTTGCTGCCTCTGCTCCCATTCATTTATCATTAGCAGTAGCCTTTTTTTTTTTTTTTTTTTTTTGGAAATCTTACCTGATATCTGATCATCACACTAACAATTACAAGAACTGTTCTTTTTTATGACCACCACCTTTAGAAATACACACTACTCAATCCAACCAATCCTGCCTATCGTTTCTCACCTCCTACTGTTCTTATCCCATTAAACAGGAGTATACTTGATGGAGTGGACTTTAACCTTGGAGGGGGGATGTAGACTCTGCTATAGGGCAGAGATGGGAAGGAAGGCATGAAGGGAAGGAAAGACACTATGGGAACTCTTTCAGAAACAAACATGCAAAGAAAGATGTAGAATATTCAGCATGACAGGAAAAAAGTAGGTGCAGATATTGTTTTTAGGAGTCAGAGAGCAAAACCCTGTCTTTGTCACCTATTGAATTCATTTTAATTGTCCAATTTACTTACTTTTATTAATGACGATTACTTTTGCATAAGTTGCTGTGTCCATGTAATTCCACTCCCTGAAATGATGAGGCAGTGCCCTCTTGCTTTGCTGTTGAGGTGTTTGACCTGGGTTAGTATTCTGTATTGGGGCCGTAGCTGCTATAATAAGGCCTACAGTATGTGAAAGCCTGAAAAGGCTCAACTCATTACATAAGCAGCCAAGCCAACCAAGCCCTCCTTCTAGCTATAGGCTGAGGTACATCGCCTGTAGACCTTGAAATAAAATAAAGTCCCTTGTCATGCAGCAGAAACCTCATCTGAGTTTTTCCAGTTGTCCAAGGTTAAGTGTATCATTTTAGTTTACAAAAAGAAGTAACAATGATGCATGACAAATTTCAGAGAAATGTGACAATAAAGTTCTATCATATTGTATCGTATCGCATTGTATCGTATCACATTGTATCGTATCGTAGATACGTAGCATATCACATTGTTCGTAGCATATCACATTGTATCGTAGCGTATCACATTGTATCGTAGCGTATCACATTGTATCGTAGCGTATCACATTGTATCGTATCGTATCACATTGTATCGTGGCATTTCACATTGTATCGTATCGTATCACATTGTATCGTAGCATATCACATTGTATCGTATCGTATCACATTGTATCGTAGCATATGACATTGTCTCGCATCACATTGTATCGTATCGTATTGTATCGCATTGTATCGTATCGCATCAAATGTTATCGTATCGTATCACATTGTATCGTATCACATTGTATCGTATCGCATCATATCGCATCACATGTTATCGTATTGTATCACATTGTATTGTATCGTATCACATTGTATCGTATTGTATCATATCGTATCATATCACATTGTATCGTATCGTATTGTATCACATTGTATTGTATCGTATCGTATTACATTGTATCGTATCACATTGTATCATATCGTATCACATGTTATCGTATCGTATCACGTTATCGTATCATATCATATCGTATTACATTGTATCGTATTACATTGTATCGTATCACGTTGTATCGTATCACATTGTATTGTATCGCATTGTATTGTATCATGTTATCGTATCGCATCACATTGTATCGTATCGTATCACATTGTAACGTATTGTATTGTATCGTATTGCATTGTATCATATTGTATTGTATCACATTGTATTGTATCGTATCGTATCACATTGTATCGTATCGTATTACATTATATCGTATCGTATCACATTGTATCGTATCGTATTACATTATATCGTATCGTATCGTACCGCATTGTATTGTATCATAACAGCTTTGAGTTGCTGACATTGAGAACCCTGGAATTATTAGGCCCATTTCGCAGGCGGTTAATTAGAATGACTGAACACATCAGTCAGATAACAATACATATAGAAGCACCTTGATATACAGGTATACCTGAAAACCTTTATTTTTCATTCTAAATTAATTTGCACAATCAAATAATTTTTTGTGTTAACTAAACATCAAACAAAAAGTTCGGAAATTTGTGTTTGGTAGATTATTTCTCTGTTGTAACAATGCTTCTTGGCAATACATTTTATACCGTTGGAAAGCCTGTTTATTTCCCTTTTAAATGGTACCCCATTTGTAAGGAACATGCATTTGTGGGATGAGCAGCACAGCTGAGTATGTGGGTTGCGCTCATGAAAAATTTGCCAAATCTTCTCTGCCAATGCCAAACAGCTTATTCTGCTGTTGCTATTGACTCTTGTTTTGAGCTTCCGGTACCCCCAGGTGCTGACAATCAGGTACCTGATTGGCACCTGATTGGCAGCACCTGTGAGCATGGGCCCTGCTACAGTGGTCAATTGGTGTCTGCTCCAAGAATCGGCATGCCACGTTTGTCTGATCTCGATAAGGCCTGTGCAATAGGGCAACTTCAAGCTAGTGTTCCACAAAAGCAAGTTGCGGCATTATTTGGAGTGAGCCATAGTACCATCTCCAAACTGAAGGCCAAGTTCCATGAAACGGGGGATGTCAGAGACAGACCGCGAAGTGGGCGTCCCAAGAAGACGACACCCCAAGAAGACCGGTTCCTCACCCTTTCAGCACCTAGGAACCGTAGGCTGTCTTCTACAGATTTGCAGTCAAGGTTTGCAGGACGATATGGCACACGGCTCTCGGCCCAGACAATCCGGAACAGACCGCACGCAGCCAATCTCCGGGCTCATAGGGCTGCCAGGAGGCCTGCCATGACTGCCCTTCACCATCAGGCCCGTTTGCGCTGGTGTCGGTAACACCTGCACTGGAACCTGAACATGTGGAGGAACGTTATGTTCAGCGATGAGTCCAGATTCTGCCTACGGAAGTTGGATCGTAGGGTCAAAGTGTGGAGAAGACGGGGAGAACGCTATGCTGATTGCTGCACCGATAGAGTAACACCTTTTGGTGGAGGCGGTGTGATGGTGTGGGGCGGCATCTCCATCACTGGAAAAACAAGGCTTGTCATCATTGGAGGCGATCTCAATGCAGAGAGATATCGAGATGAGATTCTGCAACCGGTGGCGATCCCATATCTCCACAGTCTGGGACCGAACTCCATCCTCCAAGACGACAACGCTCGCCCCCACAGAGCGGGGTTTATCAGAGACTACCTCCAGAATTTGGGAGTAGAGAGAATGGAATGGCCTGCCAACAGTCCTGACCTCAACCCAATTGAACACTTATGGGATCAGCTTGGGCGTGCTGTTCGTGCTAGAGTGACCGACACAACCGCGTTGGCTGACTTGCGACAAATCCTGGTTGAGGAGTGGAATGCCATCCCACAGCAGTGTGTGACCAGGCTGGTGACCAGCATGAGGAGGAGGTGCCAGGCTGTTGTGGCTGTGTATGGTTCTTCCACACGCTACTGAGGCTCCTGACTGTTTGTTAAATGAATAAATTGTAAAATTGCCAATATGTCTTGTTTCTTCCTTGTTACTGATAGACTTCAATCATCCAATCCACCAAACAACACCAAACAAGAGTCAATAGCAACAGCAGAATAAGCTGTTTGGCATTGGCAGAGAAGATTTGGCAAATTTTACATGAGCGCAACCCACATACTCAGCTGTGCTGCTCATCCCACAAATGCATGTTCCTTACAAATGAGGCACCATTTAAAAGGGAAATAAACAGGCTTTCCAACGGTATAAAATGTATTGCCAAAAAGCATTGTTACAACAGAGAAATAATCTACCAAACACAAATTTCCGAACTTTTTGTTCGATGTTTACATTGTATCTAGAAAGTGCCTCAACTCAATCCTTTTCATTGGCAGGCCCAGGAGTGAAAGTAGAGGGCGATAGCTACATTCATGTACCTGTGTGAAGCTAGGATTAGCAGCAGCTTAATGCCTAAAGCTCCTAATATACCTCCTGAAATAGCAGCTAAGGTTTGTGCGCTATATATATTAATGTTAATGGGTTAGAGAGGCCGAGGGAGAGAGAGGGTCCCTTCAGCTGTGATGAGGGACAGCACAGATAATCTCTGAGATCTATCTAATGGGTCTGAGAACAGAATAGAATAGAATAAAAAAAGAAACTGACTTGAATAGGACTTTAATTTCTCTGAGGGGAAATTCTATGCATGTTTTCCTATTATTATATTTATATATGCCACATCTAATGTTTCTGATGAGTAGAATAGTTTCGAATGGATATTACTGCAGCTACCAGTCACTCTGTGGGAGGTGTGGGTTTCTCCCCATTAGCTGGAAATTAGCTAGAAGACTAAGACTCGCTGCAGACAAACAAATGTTCATAATCTTGGGGAAATCCTCCGATCCTCTGAGCAGGATCATTCCCAGTTGAGTGTCCCCCGTAGAAGATTAGGGTTCACATAAGAGGTAGAGTTTGACATGCTTCAACCATTAATTCAGTAATAAGCAATGTAATTGGGCTTCTTTAGTGCCTAATGAGTGTGATTGGCAGTTACAATGTCTGGATGGACACAGCAACAAACTTTGACAAATAAATCACGACAGCTCCATCTAGTGGTTCCATTGCAACATTACTTTTATTTGTGGTCCAAATACAGTACACTTTAGTCTTTCGTTTTTCCTTCGATAACATAACAAAAAGTAAGCTTACTGACAGGGAGATGGGACACACATTATCAGCATCCAGCATTTCATATTCAACCTTAAGAAAAAAAAACTAGGATTGTGCAAATCAACACAACTCTCAGTCTCCCACAAGTCTTTATACAGTAACAGTTCAAGAGCGTAATGTCGAGGTACCTTCGCATTCCAGTTCATACCTTCTTAGTCAGGCACTTTGGCACAGCAGATAAAGAAGTGCTCAAGGCAACAAAGTGTTGCCATGAAATAACTCTTTTGAACATTTTCAACACCCCAGCTCTGGTTCTGATAACTTGAATGCACTAAGCTCTGTGTATGTCAGTCATGTTTTTTTGACACCGGAAAAAAAAAAAAAAAAAACATAAAGAAAGGCTAAACATAATCCATGTACCATTAACACCTGAAATAACAAACATGTTCCCTCCTCTGCAGATGCACTGTGGTGTTTATATGGAGTCAGCTGCAGAGTCAGTGAGTCCAGCTCTGCTGGTGAGCTGGAAGGTCCGACCTGATCCACATCCAAAAGATCAGAGAGGACTGGAAATTTCAAATAGTTTAAAATGGCTTGAAGTGGTGGGCTGGATTGCCTGTGCCGCAGTGTTTCAATTTTTGAGGGGTTTTGAAATAGCTGGGAGTTCAGTTCAAGCACACCTCACTTTTCAAATCTGAATGCAACATTTCTGATTTTAGATTTTTAGTGCTGTTGCAGTTAAAACAAGTTAATATCAGTCACTTCCTCATAGTTGGACTGAGGGCTTGCCAGACGTTTTTACTTTTTCTGGCTTGAAATTAGAACTTAATGGACAAATCATCTCTGCTGGCAACAAGGTCCAAAGGGAATCCCATTAACTCTTTTGGGGGGAATAACATAAATGAGTTGTGGCCAGCAGGGGCTACATTCATAAAGCCTCTCTGAATAAGGGCAGGGCATTAACTTGATTGCCATATTTAGATCATTTCCATTAGCTTCCAATCAAATTGTGGTTATCAAACTTATACAACCGGGGCTGAAAAACTGTAGGCTGCTAAACTCTTCACCCCTGAATATGACAGCTGACCTAAGCTTATAAGCCAAGTCATAAGAGGACACAAGCTTTACTGTGACTTAAAAGGCATTATTTTCAGATGCTTAATGAGCACAGGTCCTGGTCAACACGAACAGAATTACAATAAACAGAATAGGCACTGCAATTCAAATTGGGTTTCTCCATGCTGCATGACAACATTTTTTAAAGTTCTATGGCAGCTCTCAGCGGTGTAGAGGTAGATTACCATGGTACACCACAAAGTCTGCTTTCCATCCATTTTAATTCGGGCTCAAAACTCTTGAGACCAGCTTGTAGAATCAGGTGACATGAGCAGAGATCCTAGACGCAGATCATCTGACCCCAGGCAGACGCAAAAAGAAACTGTTCATATGATCATGTGACCTGACCACTCATCCTAGACCAGTACTCCTATTTTGAGAGGCTTTATGTATACATACCCTGTGTGTTTTTTTTCCAAAGGAGCTACACAAACAAGCCATGACTGATGCCACAAAACATGAACAGCCAGAGCAGGCATTCCTGTTCCAATCGACAATCTTGACTGGCCATTTTACTGGTGCCAGAAGAACACGCTGAATATTTGGCAAACAAGTTCTATGATCTCAATGTTGTGAGATGAAATGACTAGTAGCAGCTTTACCAGTGTGTACAGTGCATGCTAACACTATAGTGCACTGTATGGCTAGTGGACGGTAAGAACTGGCTTTTGCACCATGTCAAAAAGCACAACAGTGACCAGAGTTGAAACTACCACCAAGTTTCTCATTACATCAAAGAGCTTGTTTGCCAAAAGGTTGATTGATCTCCTTCCCAATTCCCCCCCCACCGGAATCATTCCAATTTCTTAAGTGCCATTTCTCCCCATTTAAATTCTACGGCCAACACTCTCCAGGCCTCAGCATTTGGCCTTCTTGCCGTAGCTGTCCACGATCTCGGGCGTGACGCTCTCGTCCTCCTCCACGTCCTCCGTCACGGCCTTACCGACCAGCTGGAAGATCTCCTCCGGCGCGACGCCCTTGGGCTCGGCCACCTTCACCGTCAGCATGTCCAGAGTCAGGGCGGTTCCTTTGGGGATCTGCACCTTGGCCACCACTGACTTACCCAGCTGGACAATAAGGGTGGGGAGGGAGGGACACCAAAACAACAGAGAGAGGTTTAGTTTGCTTGTCAGCCGCGGATTCTTGAAGGGGAAATAAGTCAGATTTTTCTGCCCCATAGCACCTTTTTAAAAAGTAATTATGAAATTAACAACTATGCCAGAAGCAACTGTAGATATTGAAAGCTCAGAAAAAGTCTGAATTATGGTTGTAACTGAAGATCCCCAGGGCTACTGCTACTGGAGGTTGACTGCTTTTGAACTCCTGTGGAGGTGTGCCGTCTATTACTGCTTGCCAAAAAATGTAGACCAAGTACTTCAATTATTAAGGAGCTTTGTGTACGTCTTCTACCACTGTCTCACCTTATCATGGCATGTCCTCTCTCACCAGGGACCATCTGCTTTCACTTGAGAAGTGTTGAATAGAGAACTTTCCTAAACTGCTAGTACTAGAGTGCTTTTACCCGAGTATTTAGACACCTTCTTGAACTCCTATAGAAGTGTGCTCGCTAAACAGTGAAAATGCCACCTAAAGAACAATTTTAAAAATGTTTTAACTTCAGCATCCTGCCATACTGTTGGTATATTTTGATATTCTCTCGAGGACAGGGTGTGTACATATCTTCCAGCACTGCCTCACCTTGTCGTGGCACGGCTTCTCGCAGGGCAACATCTGCTTGAGGCTGGTCCCCAGCGCCCTCTCCACCAGTCGGACGGATCGGACCAGCTCCGCCAGCTCCGAGGGCTCCAGGGATGCCGCGTGGTCGCTTCCCTTCCACTTCTTGTCCAAGGTCACGTGGCGCTCGATGACCTTTGCCCCAAGAGCTACGGCCGCCACCGAGATACTGATCCCGGACTCATGGCCCGAATATCCGATGGGAATATCGGGGAATTCCTTCTGGTATTCCTGTAATTGAAGAGTAAGAGTGTATATGTGTGTGTTCAGTGTTGGTACTTAAACTGTAGAAAGTAAAGCAAGCAACTTCTAATACTATGGCCATCTTGACAAGAAATTTAATCTCAATCATTCACATCATGAGTGCAACTCAGAGCTAAAATAGTTCAAATACTGAAAAGTACTTCATATATATATATATATATATATATATATGTATATATATATATATAGAGAGAGAGAGAGAGAGAGAAAAAAATCTTATTCAAACAAGTGATGTAATCTTGTATACTTGATAATAATAATAATAACTTTATTTATATAGCACCTTTAAAAACAGAGTTTACAAAGTGCTTTGACAGACAAAATAAAAACAGAATACTCAAATTATGAATTTAAAAGGCAATAAAACAATAATAAACAGGGACTAAGTTCATAGGAGGACAGAGGTGGAAAAGAGCAAACATTCAAGTAAATAGTATAATCGTAGGATGAAAACCAAAATAAATAAAAGAATAGAATAAAAGTAAGATAAAATTAAGATAGAGTTAAGATAAAAGATAAAAGATGTAAAAAGAAAATAGAAAGATGATAAAAGATGATAAAAAGACAATAAAAAGCCGGTAAAAGATAAAAAGATGATAAAAAGATGATAAAAACTCTATATCTATATATATATATATATATACAAACACACACACACACACATATATATATATATATAGTATAGCTATTACACTGCAAAAAATATCTATTACTTCAATTTTGTATAGTCTTAAGACTTACGTTTTCTTTAAAGAAGTAAAAAACAATCTGCTAATGGGGTGAGATAATATAATTCAACTTGTTTTGAGAATGCTTTGTAAGAACTAAATGAGGGTGATGTTAAATAAAATTCTTCAGCTCAGCTGTCCACTCATACACGCACTTGCATTGTGTGAGGGCAGGGAAGCCCCAGACCATTAGCATTTTTTCCCCCACTATACTTTTCTTCTTCTTTCCAAAAGCGTGTGAAAAGTGCCACAGTGTGAACAAGGTAACTATGGTACACTCTGATATTCCTGCTACTGAGTGCTGGAGGAAAGCTCTGTAATATTTATCTGTAAAAAGCAAAGTATCTCTGCTTTCAGATCAGTAAACTGTGAAGCCGTGGTGTGGTATCTGCACTCAATTCTGCTCCATTTTAATCTCACCATGATAACTTTGAGGTTGACATCCTCAGCTTCCAGAGGGTAGGCGCTGGTACACTGCAGGATGGTGAAGTTCTGATTGTGCTCCTTCACCGTCTTGTAGACCCGTCGCATCGTCTCCATGGACTGCATCCCGCTGGACACCACCATGGGACGGCCTGCCACAGACAAAGGGCTACGCTCTGATACGCATTCTGGCTTAACATGGGTAGAAATCAAGACGCTACCAGCAGAGCAGACTGGACCAGACCAAAGATCACACTCAAATAGTCAATTGAAAGTAAAACAGGAATGAGCGCATTTAAGGTGTAAAATCGCTTTGCTTATGGTCAACTCCTAGTACTTTTTCACACACACCTTGCTCCTAGTCAAATTGCATGAGATTTCCATGACTATTCCAGAAAAAAAAAAGACACCACGCTCTCCCAATTTTTATAAAAAAGGAAACCAGTGTGTGAAATCAGGAAACATCGTTGTCAGAAGAAAAAATGGTGCACACTCAAACAACAACATTCAGGCTTGCTTCATTTCTGTTTTTAGGGGTCAAAATGTCTGCACATGTCTTTTCTGCACTCAAAATGAAGTATGAATGTTGAATGCTGAATGTTGTCCTTTTGAGTGCGGACTCCATTTTTTCATTGTTGGACTTAGCTAGCATACAGTAGTTCCCTAGCACTAGATCTACCAACAGCCCAAACTTGGCATGGGAACATGTCCAACAAGTTCCCGTGACATTTCCCATGACATTTTGAGAAGTTGTGTTATTTTCCATGGCTTTTCAAGGCCTGGAAAACACAACTTTCAAATCTCATGACTTTTCCAAGTTTTGCACAACTGTCAGCACCCTGTTTACATCACAGCATGGTCATCTTTGCTGGGTACAGAGAATGTGTCAATGCTTATTCGCATGCGGACAACACTATGAGTAGTACACACATCTGTTTATTGAAGGTGCAGAGCTAGGAACTGAATTTACAGAAGCAGAGGGACAGTCTGAACACTGCTCCAAAACATTTATTTTTTTTATTTATTCTAATAAATACATAAACATTTCGATTTCATCTCATACTTTAGCCATTTTCCCCGGATATGACAGTACAGTCTCACCTTTCTTGGCTGTCTTCTCCAGATAGGGGAAGTTGTTGGTGTCTCCAGAGCCGACTTTGAAGAAAGGCACTTCGAGCTCGTGGAGGAACTCCACTGCCATCTGAGGAAGGCAAAAAGAAAAACATTTTAAAGATCTCTGCGGTTCGCTATTGAATACAGGGGCCATAAAAACATCTTCATCAAAAGTGTCCTCCTTACCTCGTCCATTCCTGAGGCGGTGAAGAAGATGCCGACCTCCTTGGCATATTTCTGCAGCTCCCTGTACTGCTCGTGGCTGAACTCTAGATGGCGCTTGTGTTCGCCGTAGGTTTCCCCCCAGGAGTGTTTGGACTTGTAGGGCCGCTCCAAGGCTCGCTTGTTGAACTTGTGCTCCAGTTCACTCTTCTGGAACTTGGCGCAGTCAGCACCGCAGTCCTGTTAAGTTGGATATGAGTTAGAGGGAGAGTCAACTGAGGAGGAAAGCTTGGAAACCGTCAGAGTAAAGGAGGGAGATCCTTTACATTGGCAATCCATAGTTAAGTTTTCAGCCTTAGCTGAGAGTATCATACGGTTTTCCCCTGCATATTCAATTGATGACCAACCTGTGTTTCACCAACACCGAAGATGCCATGCAAAATATTTTGTATAACCTGGTTTCTTTGTGTATGGCTTCTGAGTTTTAGTTTATCTTCCTCATATCAAGGCTTCAGAGTGGGATCATATTTTTTGTCTATTATGTCTATTATGTGCAAGTTCATCCCCTAAAACCCCTGATATAATGTAAGATATTCATAGATTACCTCAATGGTAGAAACAACACATGAGTATTCTGGACTTTGGATCATTTCTATTGACATTCATCATTTAACTGTGTTGAAACCTAAGGGGCACAGAGCCAGAGAGTGACTTCTCTTGGCCGTATGCCTTATTAGTAGATCAAAGGATAACATAGATGAGTAGAAAGGCTAACATGAGTACGGTACCACTGTTATTGTCTCTAGTTGTTTCACTGAACGAACGAAATTCAGGCATAGCTTCGTTGACAGCTAGCTTAGTCCGGCCTAGCCCCGATACGTGCCGTGTTCTCGTATGGAGAGAACGGCACGCCAAAGTACATACAAAAATCTGGCAGTTTTCCATTGCTTTGCAAGTACACACCTAACAGAACACGACTTCAGACCTTTTATGAAACCTTTAAAAACTATCGTAAATTCGGCATACAAGTGATCCACCAAGCAGCAGTTATTTCTGTAAAATTTTATTTCATAATTTGTTGACAGTGCTCACTGCGCCCACCACTGTCGCGGAAGACGACAGTGGGAACAACATGCAAATCAGTCATAAAACCTAAGATTTTATCAAAAGAAATGCTGCTTTGTGTAGCGCATGTATGCCGAACTGAAGGGGGGCGTAAAGGATTCAAGGAGTCATGTTTTACATGGTATGTAGGTTTGCCGAGCAAGGCACCGTTAACTGCCACATTTGTGTAGACTGTCAGCCTATTACAAAAACACTGCAGCAAGAGAATACCGTTCAGAAATGGTAGAATTTGACTCGTTACCTTTGCCATCTTGATCATTTTCTTGGCAATCTCAATGTCTCCCTGGTGGTTTTGTCCAATTTCAGCAATAATGAAGCACGGGTGGGAGCCTCCGATCATTCTACCGGGACACAGTTCAAACTTTAAAGGCATTTTGTTGACGTGCAGACTGAGACAGCGACACAGAGGTAAGAAACAGCGGAGGAAATCAAGACAACGGTGCGGCTAAAGCTATTATTTTAGCAATGTAACGGGTGAGAGACAGTCTGGTCATGTGTTAATTCCTCCAACAGCCGACACCGGAAATTTTAAAACGTTGCACGTCCGGAATGCAGCCTACGTAGAGTTCCGGTTTCTTAGTTCAACATAAAAGTCCTCTTCTTTCCATCACCTATCATCATCATTTGACACTAGCTCGCGCAGGTTTTTTATTAAAAATAAAAGTGGAACAAAGACTATTTTAAGACCCTTTTTTTATTCCCAACATGAACATTTCAGAAATACTGTTTTCCGGTGGCACCTTCATAATAACAGACGTTGTAAATCCCATTTTACATATACATTCAATTATATATACTCCCCCCCAACACACACACACACACACACACACACACACACACACACACACACATAGGTATATAGGTAAAGGTATATAAGTGGGTATATAAAGATACATACACCTACCACCTCAAACATTGTTTTTCTTTATATTATAATATTTAACTGCTGGGGAAAGTAGGCAGGGACAGATCATTCTTAATTGTGATGGCAAATTTTACAAGCCTGCTAGTCCATGATGCATTTGGACTAGTGCAAAAAAAAAAGCTATCATGGTCACATGACCTGTTTCTCCTCCACCCTAATTTGCCTTTCTCAAGCTCTCTCTTTCTTTCTCATCCTTCCTGTCTTTCTCTCTCACTCTATCACACATCTGTCAGATAGATAGACAGTTTATCTGTCTGCCTGCCTCTCTCTTTCTTTCCTTCTCATTCTCCCTGTCTATCTGTCAAACTTGTCTGTCCATCTTCTGCCTGTCTGCCCCCCCCTTCTCTCTCTCTCTCTCTCTCTCTCTCTCTCTCTCTCTGTCCTCATGATCCTCATGGCGGATCCTTTATTCTATCATGGCAGCTGTGATGCTGTCGTCTTCCTCCACGTCCGCTCGGACTTTCTTGCCCACCAGGTGCTGCATCTCTTCTGGAGGGATGCCCTTTGGCTCGCCCACCTTCACCGCAAACATGTCCAGGCTCAGCACTGAGCCTTTGGGGATGGCCACCTTGGCCACCACTGACTTGCCCAGCTGGAAAACAAAAAGACAAGAGAGAACCAAAACCACAGACAGATTAATAACAAATATTCATTCCACTGGAACTCCCTGGAACTGGTTCTCAGCTTGTAGTCTTAGCCTTAGCCTTAGCCGAGTTTAGCCTTTTATTAAAAGCTGGACATCAGTCGTGGATCTTCAACATGATGAATATGATGCAGTTGGATTTATTTATTGATCAATACTACACTGGTTTATTATGGGAAGCTACGGAAGCCAAGAACGGCCGTGCTTGCAATTATTTTTTTAATGCCGTTATCTCGAGATCACGAGTTAATTATTTCGTTATCTCAAGATAACAAAGCTTGTTTTCTCGAGATAACAGGTTCATTTATCTCGTTATCTCAAGAAAACAAAAGGTCGATTTCTCGAGATAACGAGATAATTTATCACGAGAAAACAACGTTTTGTTTTCTCGAGATCACGGGATAATTATGGAGAACTCGAAAATGAGTGTCTGGTTCATTTGATCACGCCTGTTTTCAGCCTTCAAGATCACTGTCATGACTGTCGGGGAGGATTCATAACTGAACAGGAAGTCAAGGCATAAATGTGTAGTTTTGTTTGCTACAGTTACGTCATTAGAGCAGACAATCAGTTGCTACAGTTGTCCAGACGCCATCTATGCATGCTGGCATGGCACTCCTGATCTCTGATAAACATTATAAGTAATAAGAGGAAATTACATTTTGTTTTCTTGTGATAACAGGTTGATTATCTCATTATCTCGAGATAACAAAGCTCGTTTCCTCGTGATCACGAGATAAATAACTTGTGATCTCGAGATAACGGCATTAAAAAAATTATTGCAAGCACGGCCCTTTTTGGCTTCCGTAGGAAGCCCTAAACCTGAATTGATTTTAAAGCTGCAATAAGCGATTTTCCAACCACTATGGGTGACAGAAACTGCAACACATTTGTAAATAAATCACAGCAAAGCTGCTGGACTATGGAGGCCCCTAAAGACAAACCTAGCGAAGGACCGTGTATAAAGGCTAATAGCTAAGCTAACTGTACCTACGGAGACGTGTCAGATGTCTTTGCCAGATTTTTCTCCTGCTGAAGGTTACATGTCCCACAATGACAAGTGAAGAGGTAGGTAGCAAGTTTACTAGTTGAGCAAGTTTACTCACTCGCTTCATCGATTCTGCAATTACGACACTGTTTTTTCAGGAGTGGGAGGGGGAGAGTGCCGCTTTTAAATGGCAAGAGAGGAGACAAACTACTGAATGGACCGAGGAGCTTCGTTCAGGAGTGGAATTTGACAACAAGCTTTAGAAAAGAGGTGAAAACAGCAACACAGCTGGCTGCTGTGTGGATATTGGTTTATATCAGTATGTCTCAATGAAATCTCCACTTAGTACACATTAGTTTCAGGACTGGTTATAAGGGTTGATATCATTTATTGCAGGTTTAATGTGACATTTTGATCACATTCCACACAAGCATGTGAAAAACGGAATACTTGTAATTTGTTTGGAATTTTGAAAATGCTAGTTAGGGAATTTAAAAATACTGAATATTGGTCCAAAATAGCAGCTGTCAGCAATTTCAACAGTATCATTCAGTTGAACCCTTGACTCCGTTGTGACTGGACGGTCGCTGGTACAAATTCCCAGACCGGCTGGGAAAATGTGGGCGGGGGGACAGTTTGATGGTAACACAAAATGCAATGAAATGCTAAAGCCGAACAGGGAGTGAACCCACCTTGTCGTGGCAGGTCTTCTCGCAGGGTAACATCAGCTTGGTGGGCGTTCCCAGCGCCGTCTCCACCAGCCGGACGGCTCGGACCAGCTCCGCCAGCTCCGCGGGCTCCAGGGACGCCTCGTGGTCGTTTCCCTTCCAGGTCTTGTTCAAAGTCACGTGGCGCTCCACGACCTTTGCCCCCATCGCCACGGCGGCCACAGAGATGTAGATTCCCCGCTCGTGTCCAGAATATCCGATGGGGATGTCCGGGAATTCCTTCTGGTATTCCTTTGGGAGAAGAAAGAGTGGGTAAAAAACCTTCTGTCACTACTGCTTGTCTCTGCTGTGTGTTGGGTATGAATAGGTATGTATTGCCTTTTATTATGTTTGTAATGTATATTATGCATTTGGATACACCTCAATTTAGTTGAACTGAATTGAAATTAATTGAACTGAACTGATTAGAGTTTAACTGATTCAATTGATTACAGGGGAATCCTTTTATATGGGATTACAATAGGATATGCTCCACCTTCTGTATGATGTATTGAGACTGGAGGGACTTTGTGGAAGAAGTGGAAAACTTCAATTATTCAAATGAGGTCAAATGCAATTCAGCCACAGTTAGGCAATTAGAATACTGGAAGCACTATTTAATTTGTCTTGGAAGTGTGCCTAGCCGCTTTCAGAAAACGACATCGCCTGTGAGGAAGAGAAGATACAAGTTCTTCCAAACGGAATTATACGTGCTTGTGGATGAGGCAAAAAAGACTTTGTCTGCTACTTGTGGGAAACGGCTATGTTGTCGCTGTCACTGCAGCATTGCCTTCAGTACCCAGACAATGCAAGAGTAATGGATGATTGTGACATCCCTGCTGTATCTGAAATTACCCCGAGGCCAAGAGATGAAGTGTCACTAAAAGTTTGGGCAAAGTTTGGGGATGGCACGACTCTTCCTGGTGTGTGATTCCAAGTCAAGTCTTATTTCTTCCAGGAAAGTATTGCATGACATAGGGATTGCATGACTTGGCAACCTATACCCATTTTCACCTCAACTTCTGATATCCCAAATAGAATAATATGTGGATGAAACACTCTCATTGTGTTCGACCTCTCCAACTGTCCCTCCCTATGAACAAGGCAGTTTAGTGCAAACAAGACTAAGAGTCTAACAGCCCTGCAACATCGAATTTTGTGGAAGTATCCATGCCGGGACTTGAACTCGCATCTCAATCAAATCAACCCATATTAGCTAATGGAAAACACAGTGTCATCAGGGTTCTGCAGATACCTGACATCTTTAGATTGTCCCCTTTGTCATGAAGCGCTTCATCAAGAACTGACAGAACCTCACCTGAACCAGGGACCCTGGGGCCCACTCCTAGAGCTAGGCCAGGGAGCGCTGCTCACAAGCAAGCGCCTGGTGGCCATAGCGTGGGCCCGCTGCCTTGTAGGTGGTAAGCCCACAAGGCAAGAGTGATGTGGGAAGAAAAGCAAATGGCTTACTTTTGCAGCTGCAAAGGATTGACACCTATTTCACATTACATTCTGTCGCACTGCAACCATCACTGCAGCACTCCAGAAGACTCAGTAGCCAGAACAGTAGTCCAGCTTTTTACCCTCCCACAGATAATCAAGGGGGCATGGGATCTTGCTAATCCCATCTACATGTATGTTGTGGATTTGGAAAAGGCCTACAACCGGGTATCTTGAGGAAGATGCTGCTGGATTATGGGATGCTGCAGCTATTGCTGTGAGTCATTTGGTTCCTGTCCAGTTTGAGGGAGAACGATGTTTGCATTCTTGGTATTAAATCAAGATCATTCAAGGTGAATGTTTGGCCCATACAGTGTGAGATTCAAGATATTTGTGATATGTGATATTTGTGAACAGGATATCAAAGTGTAGCCAAGACCCTGAGAGTGTCCAATTCAGTGACACGAGTGTGGCATCTCTTCTGTTTGCATATGTCATGCTTTTAGCTTCATCGGACTGATCTCCAATGCACATTGGAGCAGTTTGCTGCTGTGTAATGATGTGGTCGGGATGAGGGTCGGTAACTTCAAGTCTGAGACCATGGTTCTCTCCAAGAACCTGTCTCGTTCAGGTGAGGGGTGGGCAACTGCCCCAAGTTCAGGTACGAATCAGGGTAACAAGTGAAGGTGAAAGGGATTGTGAGATTGACCACTGGTTAGGTGTCAAGCTACTGCTCCTCCACATTTAGATGAGTCAGTTGAGGGGGTTCAGGCACCTGGTAAGGATGCTCCCAAGCGCCTCCCTTTGCAGGTGAGTCACATTCTATTCTATTCTATTCTATTTTATTCATCTCACCGTGATAACTTTGAGGTTGACATCCTCAGCATCCAGAGGGTAGGCACTGGTACACTGTAGGATGGTGAAGTTCTGGTTGTGCTGCTTCACCATCTGGTAGACCCGACGCATCGTCTCCATGGACTGCATCCCGCTGGACACCACCATGGGACGGCCTGCCACAGACAGAAAGAAAGAAAGGCAGGGGAAGATATAAATAGAGAGAGCAGGAATAGGAGAAATAGAATGAGAGAGACAAGAGAGAGAGAGAGAGAGAGGGTCCTTGATATGAAAAAGGTTGAGAATCACTGCCCTAGGGTGTACTGAATTTGCATCCCAAGTTTTCAACATCATTATGATAGAAGTTATTATAATAAATATAATAATAATTATTATTATTAGACAGACAGAAATACACAGATGTGAGCCAAACATAAGTCACGCATGGGGCATTCCATAACAAATGAGGTGAAAAGCTGGAGTTTGTAGGCCAAGTGTCAGATCAAATGACAACATGAACTCTGATATTGTACTCCTGTAGGTCCCAATGGTCAAGTTGTTTTACATATATGACTTTTTATGGCCTAG
This sequence comes from Centroberyx affinis, assembly GCF_046629955.1. Lineage (NCBI taxonomy): Eukaryota > Metazoa > Chordata > Actinopteri > Beryciformes > Berycidae > Centroberyx > Centroberyx affinis. The sequence goes on along the minus strand of NW_027280711.1, from coordinate 225,825 downwards.
CCAACTGTACAGGTTGAAGCGTCAAGAGCACTTCCTGCTAATTTTTGTTTTTTTAATTCCCTCATATCCCTCATGCATAAACACATTTCATGGACACATACAGCATACCTTATTCCTTAATAATTTTGAACTTTCTCCCTCAGTCTGTCTATTTGCCCATCCTACTCCCCGCCTACTCTACTCACCTCGCCACACCTACAGTGGGTGTGTCTGTGCACCTGTCCCAAGCATCACCGAACCAGACTAATATATTTGTCAGGAGTATCTATTTAGTCCATAGCCTGGACTCAAAGGGATGGCAAATCCAACATTTTCTCAGGACAACAGAAACTCTCACAAGCACATTTGCATTTTTGATTATTTCAAACTACACAACACTTTCTCCAGCAACCTGTGTAACTGAAGGTAAGTTCAGGTAACAGTAATTCAAGGTTACTGTACCTGCTTTACTGAATTTCATACCTACAATATATATATTGTCAAATAGTTTGTGCCTTAATTATAAAGTAGAATCAAGGCATTAAAAAAAATAGGACTATGGGTCGGTTTACTTCTACAGAAGATATTTTGAAATTTCCTCCAAAAGGATTAAGAAATGATTTGCTCCAAAGGAAAAAAGAAGATTTTTTTTTTTCATAAAGAATGAAGAATAAACAGAATATAATATATATAATTAATGAAGCATTGATACATGTGCCTCATACCTTTCTTTGCAGTTTTCTCAAGATAGGGGAAGTTGTTGGCATCGCAGGAGGCAACTTTGAAGAAAGGCACATCCAGCTCATGGAGGAACTCCACAGCCATCTATGGGAATTATGGAAATGTAGATTTTTTTTTTTTAATGTAGATATCTCAAGAACACATGTACAGTACTGCTCCTCCATGAATCTTTCAGGAGAATGCAATGAGGTATTCTTGCTTGATAAGGAGAAGAATTTCAACTGGACGGGTGAAAAAAAAAAAAGTCACTCTCAGTCTTACCTCGTCCATTCCAGAGGCAGTGAGGAAAATGCCAATCTCATTTGCATACTTTTTCAGCTCCCTGTACTGCTCATGGCTGAACTCCAAATGCCGCTTGTGTTCGCCGTAGGTTTCCCCCCAGGAGTGTTTGGAGTTGTAGGGCCGCTCCAAGGCTCGCTTGCTGAACTTGTGCTCCAGTTCACTCTTCTGGAACTTTGCGCAGTCAGCACCGCAGTCCTGAGATGACAGGGGCACACGGAGAGGAGAGGAAAAGGAAAGGAGAGGTGGTGAAACTGGGTTAACTTCGGCAGCACAGAACAATTGGCAGCTTCTTTACAGGCACATTTCCCCCTCCGCAATGTTACCTTTGCCATCTTGATCATTTTCTTGGCAATCTCAATGTCTCCCTGGTGGTTCTGTCCGATTTCAGCAATGATGAAGCACGGGTGGGAGCCTCCGATCGTTCTACCGGGACACAGTTCAAATTGCAGAGGCATTCTGGTGATGTAGGAACAGGAGTGCTGAGTGAAATAACTGAGATGATGCGGAAAGGTCTCGAGGCCTGGTATGGTCAAATGTAGATGTGAGGCTGGAGATGTCACAGGTGGGAGAGGCTGGAGCCACGGGATCCCTCGCTTTTTATAGCACCTCAGGGATCCCGCCTGGATAATTGTGATGTGCCTACACATTGACACAGCCACACCTTACAGATAGAGTCACACACACACACACACACACATACATACACACAAACACACACACACACACACACACTTTTTGCCTATTGTAAACAGGGTAAACCAGTCAAAAACTGGCAGCCAGCCAGTCATGCACACACACACACACACACACACACGCACACACACACACACACACACACACACACACACACACATCACTGAAAACCACACCATTCAAAGCAGATACTGGACAGAGGAGACAGTGTATCGCAGTGAGAAGAATGACCTGTTGTACTGCTGTGGCCCATATTGTCTTTATAGTTCAGATGTTGGACCCTACTGTATGTGTAGAGTTCCTATAACCAAGAAACCAGTGGTCACCGCAAGCTTCCCAACCGCTGCTATCCTTGCAGACTTCTAAAAGCTATGATGCAATAAATGACCTATTCACAGTTTATTTGCACGAGGTCCCGACTGCACGAACGTACCTCTTGAAAGGTGACACGTTTGCCCCCGCTCGTACGAAAACCTCGTAACTGCGATTTTGGTGCGGGTTTTTTGCTTCAGTTTAAAGGATTCAGTGGTCTTCTACGGCTCGGGAAAATCCTGGTGTGTGATGTTTCAAGTTTCAGAAGCTGGTCTTGCAAGTTTAGACGCATTGTTTGATAGCTAAAGAATGAAACCGATGGGATCGCACACACGATCGGTTTCGCTGATAATGAATACAAATGTCTGCACTGATTTACTTTGTGTTGTTTCACTGGTGAGTCAGGGTGGTGCAGTGAGGGCTAAGACCATAAAGATAGAACTGTTTTGTCTCTATGGGTAAGGTCTTTGTCAGGTCTTCCAACCAGACAAACTGGCTTCAACTCTCATACATCATACATGCATGGGGAGCATCCGTCTTGATGAAGTGTCCTTGAGCAAGACACTGAATCCCCTACCAGCTCCGTGGCTTTGGAACGAGCTGCCTGAGGAGATAAGGCTAGCAGAATCAGCGACTTCTTTTAAATCACGTCTTAAAACCCATTTTTGTAGACTTTGTTTTATGTGATGTCGTCTTTTTTATCTTTTTAGGATCTTTTTTAAGTGTCGTGTCTTTTGTATTTTCATCTTAATTTTTATCTTAATTTTTATCTTGCTTTTATTTGATTTTATCCTTACTGTTTATTTTGGTTTTCATCTTCACGGTTATCCTAGTATTTACTTGAATGCTGCTCTTTTCCATCTCTGTTTATTATCGTTTCATTGCTTTTTAAATTCAAATTTTGAGTATTCTGCTTTTATTTTGACTGTCAAAGCACTTTGTAAACTCTGTTTTTAAAGGTGCTACATAAATAAAGTTATTATTATTATTATTATAAGTGTCATATGACTGGCATGTGATACTCTCAGGTGAGATGTCACGTGTTATCCAATGTAAATTACACCAAGGGGATTTTCTGTCACATTCGCTTGCATGCAATAAACTATACCTATCATTATGTCTAGGCATTTCTCTTACTCCACCACATCTGGCCTCACAGACACTGTGCTGTTACAAACCTTATTCACATGGTGGCCATCTTGAATACTCAGGGTGGGAAACACTATTGTCCAGCTCTGTTCTCTTGTTGTGGACCAAGATACATAGAGAAAACGTTGTATTGTATGGCTCTGTTTTAGGCTAGAATAACTGCTTTCTTCCTTCATGTGTCTATGTGTAATCAGATGTTCAGAATTAGAAGGACAGGTGCCATGCATTCCTGGGACAGTGGTGTGATCCTGAGACAATGCTGTTCATTCCTGTAATAGCGATGTCATCTTTATGTTTCCTTGTCTAGGAGACACTTTGTCTAGGAAATGTTTGGCCTTGTGTGGCCGGGTCCATATAAAGTAACTCCCTTCAGAGAACTGTATCAGTACTTCTGCTGTGCACTTCTCTCCATGCATGTATCATTAAAGAGAACACTAAATCGGATGATGGTGAAATAGTCTTTATTTCAGTTTTATTCTTCGATTGGCGTACAGCTCCCTATATGAGAGACCGGACTCTCTGCTATACCACTGAGGTGAGTTAGGGGTCCGAGGGATTCTCCCCACTGGAGAGATCCTGAGAGGGAAAATATTGAGGGAATCCCTCTCCAGAAAACTAGAAGGGCACTCGGAGAGTGCAGACCTCCGCCAAGGTTCGTGCTGTTATTGCTTGTTCGTCAGATCTGGATCCGCTCCAAAATTGAATGGGTTCTTCCTTGACCCATGCTACACCCTTCCACAAGGTTTCATGAAAATCGGGCCAGTAGTTTTTCCGTAATCCTGCTAACAGACAGACAAACAAACAAACAAACGGCACAGAAAACATAACCTCCTTGGCGGAGGTATAACGATGTTGTCATGTAGCCCTGAGTAAGGTTGCTTACGAGGATTTTATATTTTATGTTTCATTTATTGTATTTAAAAAATAATAATAATAATAATAATAATAATAAAAAGGTTGCCTTGGCATGGTAACCAGGAGGATATAGGTTTGCCCTGGTATGGTGGCCAGGATGCCCTGAGTAAATATGCTCAGGATGATTTTATTGTAGGCCTGCTTACTGCTCTGTGCAAGCTTAGGCTGCCCTGGTAAATTACCTGGGAGGGTTGTATGTTGCCCTGGTAAGTTAGCCAGGAGAGTTGTATTTTAATGATTGTATTTCATTGTATTTGATTGTGTTTTATTCTCTCTCCTAAGCAAGTTGGCTCAGTAAGATGTTTTTCTAAAACTGGAAACTGGCTAGACAGCGGTGTGTCGCCAGTGTGAGAGTGATTACTCAAAATCTAAAAATCTAAAAATATCAAATGGCATCCGATTCTGTTTTTTCTTTAAGACTAAAATATAGAGATGGGCACCCAATATCTGTCTTTGATGCTTACGGTTTGACTATATGGAAAATTAGAGTGTTCAATTCTCATTAGATTACAAGCCTTAAAGGTGGAAAGGTGTAATAGATGATGAGCATTCATTTTTGATTTCCCCTCAGGCTCAGGTGTTTTTGTTGGGTCGGGATTTGCTGTGTAAGCTACATGCCACTCTGTATTTTTTGCCACAGGATGAAGTTATCAGTGAGCTAAATTATTGGATTCTATACAGGTCACAACTTTGTTTAGTTGGTCTGTCCCAGCAGATGTGTTTTCAAGTGAGGACTTATTCTCTATGACAACTATACAGGCTATATCCAAACATAGTCATGGCACGCACATGCTTACTGTTTCTACATTGTTTTTCCACCTTAAGGGAAGTTATCCGTTCTTATACATGGGAGTTGTAATTTATCTGTACAACATGCACACTGATGACCGCACCACACCTCTTCCCCTCCACAGAAAGAAGAGAGCTGACAAAGCAAGAACTTCTCTCCACTGACCTCCTCCAAGGAATCAACATACTGTATATGAGGCACTGATTAGAATGCATCGTGCAGCCTTTGGCACTCCTAAAGTATGTGGGTTGGGTCCGGTCTCAGGGGTTCAGTATACCATACATAGCAGTACCATTAACTCCATGTCAATCTTGTGGTTCCCTAGATGCTTATCAGAGTGATACTTATTTAGTCACCGATTCAATTTGATTTTAGTATCCTCCCTACTATACATCCTTAGTGTATGTATGAGGCAGCTTGTAATATCACTATGTCAATTGATGAGTTCTTTTCAGCCAGTTCTGCCTGACCAATGTCAAAATTGGGATCCTAATGATTCGCATAGTCATCGTCGGATAGTACGAGCTTATTTCTCACATTGTCCTTGAGGGCCTATATAGGTTATGCAATAATACTGTGTATACAGAGAGTACTGCGTGGTCTGGTAGATGTGCTCTAGTTTCCGTCATAATGCCTTTGAGTCCATGGGAGTTCTTAGTGTCATTCTTCTCAAAATTAGGATGGACTAGTTACTGCTTTATCTTAAAAGCAGAATCTGTTGCTGAATCTGTTGACAAATGTGTTAAATGTCAGTTTTCAGGATATTTTCGTGGCCTCATTCAAACGCTACAAACTCGTCCAGCTGCATCCAATCTTGGTGATTAGTTTATATTCTGGTTTTCATGGTGATCAAGAGCCAAATAACCCCCCCCCCCCCCCCCCCCCCCCCCCCCTTTTAAATGCCAGCTACAATGCAACAAATGACCAATGATCACACTCAGAACATAGGTGTGTGAGAGACTGGGCTGATTTCTCATCTGAAAAACTGTGCACCAAGAAACCACAACATTTCTTCTTCTTGTAACTGTACTCAAGACCTTTTAAGTTTAGATATCAGTTCACATCATTAAGATTTTTCACAAACCTGCTCACACATTAAATCAATTAATTATCAAAGTAGAACCGCATTCCTGAATCACAGAATAACATCCAATAGCCAAAGAATGACAGACAACAAGTTTGATTCACTTTTTACTGGAGATTGAAATCAAATGGACAATGAACACGCATGATCAAGCAACAGTTGGCTAACATCTAGTTCTCTTTAAAACCACAATTGTCTAATTTCAATGACAAATGTTTTTGTATACTGTATTTATATATATATATTGCCTTCTGTATATGTACATAGGTACACGCATAGAGTACATACACACACCGTTGTAGTTTAAACACACATACAAACAGGTCACATTTATTGTAATGACTGGACTTTGTTCATTTCCTGACTGGAGAGGGGGAGAGGCTTTTTTTTTTTTTTTTCAAAAAAGGAAATGCATAGATTGAAAAATTCAACACGATATGCCACAAGCCGGCTCTACACACACGGTTCAAAGTACACACACTGAATTGGGAGTTTCGTCTTACAGAGAGTTTGGTCCTTAAAAAGAACAGCGACAAGAAAAGAAAAATAAATCTGTATATACTTTTTTTTTTTTTTTTTTTTTAAATGATGGAAAAAGGCGATGGAGGGTTGGAGGGACGAGGAAGGGTAAAACATCGATCAACCCTCATTAGGTCGGGGTGCCGTAGGAGTACGGCATCATGGGAATGATACTGTTCAGCGGGTTGTAGTGTAGCTGTGGACCTGGGAGGGTGGGGGGTGGGGGGGGGATCGCTTTGCACCCAAACAACCATCAACCCTTCCCTTTTAGTGTCCCAGCTCTCCACCCTTAACCCTCATAGGGGTGTAACACAAGACCACAGACCAAAAGACCTGATGCGGAGCTAACTGGCCTTGATGTCAGGACAAAAAACAATGGGGGGAAAAAGGAACTGCGAGGTCTTTACTGGTCTGTGGAAGAAGTGCGGACAGGTATAAACCCTTAAGTGGAGCAGAAGAGGGCGAGTTGGGGCTTTAAGGCTAATCTCTACAGCACACAGAGGGGTTAGGAGCTATATCCTTACACTAGGAAACACAGCGGGGGCGGTGCGTGGTAATAGGACATGAATAGATGCCTTCAGAATACAGACGGCGGGACGTGGGTAGGCGGGCTGGTCAAGTGTGTGTGGGTGTGTGTGTGTGATATCGATATGATATGGAATGAAAACGACGGCCCAGGCCCAGCCTAGCGGACCAGCGGGGACTGCTTCAGGGAGATGAGGACGGAGCGCATGCGGGACACGTCTTTGGCCTGCTTGCTGGACTTGGGGTTGAAGTCGCAGAGCCGGGCCACCCGCTCCCACTCCGTGCCGGGGTTGCTCTCGTCCAGGTCCGAGATCATGGCCTCCTCGGCCGCCCTACAGACGAGCGGGGGGAGGAAGAGGGGACAAGGGATGGGAGAAAGAGTGCGTTAGTGGGGGGGGGGGGGAGAAGAGGCGAAGACACAGATAGCTACACACACGGCCCGGAGAGAGTCCTCTGCTGATCACCAACACACACACACACGGAAAGCCATCCAGTGCTGCTTACTGGGCTCTACTGTGTTGATTCTGGCAGGGTTCCTTCACCGTTTGCTTCGATTGAAAGGAAGTAAAAACTTCAGCACAACAGGTTCGGGGAGAAAGTACTTGGAACTTTTTTTCGACTACTATAACCAAAACGGACAGAGCAGTCATTAAAGTGGGTTTCTGGGCTCAGTGCGGTCTGTTGCTGGTTCAGCAGAGTCTACCTCAGGGCGGGACGGTCCAACCACCACACGGAAATAAACATCCATCTGTCTTTTGTGCTCACAGAGGAAAATAAGCTTCATTCACTGTGGCATGCCCCCCCCCCCTCCCGCCCCCAAACTCTTGTTTACACATTACAGTACAGTTACCTGCTTTTTTTTTTTTTTTCCAACTCTCCACAACAATAAAGGGGGCGGTAGCTATTAAAACACCGATATGAGAAATCAAAAACATAAAAAACAAATAAACCGAAGCTGAAAACGTCGTCGTAAGGATCGGTAAGCGTTTTTTTTTTTTGGTTGGTTAAAAATGCAGTTCCGTGCAGAACTGGGGGAGGGCAGTTCGCCCGCACCCATACACTTCCAACTTGCCCTTTGGTTTCGTAACTTCTGAGTTCTCTTTGCTGTGCAAGGTCCAAGTATAAGGATGTCGGTCTCATCTGTATACTTGTCCTCGATTTAAAAAAAAAAAAAAAGAACGACAGCGGCAAGTTCTGTTTTTTAACCAAACCCAAAAGAGCCGGAAGCACTACTGGGCCTTTGCCATGCATTTTGCTGCGGCTGGAAAGCAGGCCATTTTGACGTGTGGCAAAGACTAGAAAAAATGCTTAAAAAAGTTTTTTGGGATTTTGACGTGAGATGTCGTAATCTTGGGAAGAATCAATTCGTGCTTTTCTTGGGTTGAGGTATTCTTAACCAAACTACCAAACCAAAATTTAAAAAAAAAAGGGAGATTTACGCTAGAGGGCTTACCACACAAACACCTGAAATGAAAATACAAAGGGAAAAAAACAACTACAAAATAAATAAATAAATAAATAAAAATGATTCAATGCCACAATCATAAGACAAGACATTTTGAGATGCAAGCCACAGATTATGGCGAAACAAACTCAAGCCCTCACCCGAACCCACCCGCAAAGATAGTAACCGTTCCACTGCCATGGGGTTTTTTTCCTAGATGCTAGTGGGATTTTTCTACCCCTCCTCCCCGGCCCCAAATCCCAACTACTGACTACAACACGGTACACACAGCAAGATGGGGATGAGAAGCCAATGAACATTCACTGTCACAACCAACTACAAGTACACACGGGACTAGAAGGACCACAACATCACAGAAGGGACATTACACCCCAACTTCTACTTAAGGCAGTGGATCTAGCTAAGGTAAACTGGGCATCCGGGCAATACATTCTCATCTAATACAGGCACTACTGCATCTATCCCCTGAACAAAAAAAAAAAAAAAAAAAGAAATTGTTTGGATGTTCTGGGGTTTTATATTTTTACTTAACTGGTCTAGGCGGTAGCAAGGATGGTTAATGTGTGTGCTTTAAGGTGCATAGGAAAAGAAAACAGGGAGAAACAGTTTCACAAGTCAGAATATAGAAGAGATAGAGAGGGGAGGGGATGAAATGAAATAGAACAAAAATGAGCTAAATGCAGATGTCAAAAGCCAGCATGCAAAAGCAACATTGTTTTTTTTTATATTTCCTCCCCCCCCAAAGTGTTCTCCAAAGTGCTTAGCGTGCAGCCTTTGTGTATATGTTGCCTTTGGTTGGGGGGGGATATACTGCCTCAGGCCGCTCTTCTGTCAGACACGGGGACATTGCGGACACAGTCGCACCGGCAGTAGGGAGGAAGAGGATGTGCTGTGAAAATGCTGAGCCTTAAAGCGAGGGGTTCATTTGGATTTAGGGAAATCCTGCACACGGGCGTACAAAAGGCCGCATTGAGGTGTGCACATTAAGAGTCCTCTACCTTCTCGTTTGGCTGATGTTGACGCCGCCTTCCCATTTACAAGGCAAAGGGATTTTGCATTCGGGGGTCACCGGCATGCAAGCGTATTTACATGGGCGTCTGAGCTCATTTGCATTAACAAATACAATGAAAATGTAACGCCAAACTTCAAAGAGGAGGACAGCTCGTCAGCCAACCTGAGACAAAGTACAGCCAAAAAAAAATCTATCAAAAGTCTTTACCAGGGAAGATGCCAAAATATTAATTATAGTATTAAAACAGTGTTTAGCATATTTAACTATATCGTTCTTTTTTTTCCCCCAAGTAACTCCCAAGTAATCCAATGGCAAAACCAAAGGCTGCACTGCTAAGGCAGCTGGATAGCCAGCTAGGCAACATTAGCATGTCATTCTGTAGCACGGCAGGAGCTACACAGCAGCTAACATTCTACTTAAGCATAAATACAGTTCGGTTTGAGGCATTTGTGTATCCATGAAGTGGCATCAATGAAATCTTCATTCCATCCTGGCTCTGGTACGGCATTTTTAGCTGGGCCCGCTGTGTAAAGATGGCTTAAGACCAATTTAAGAACCAAAGTAAGGAACAGCTGACTATAGTAGCTGAACACAGCTACCATGTAATGACAGGTTTCTTTGCGCTGCATGTCTACTCTTAGATTAATACAGAACAAAGTTTGTAGTACAATATGTTTTTTGTTTAATTTTCTCCATTGTGTCTGCTTTACTGCTTTCGCGCCACTTAATGTAATGTTGTCCTTTTTCTTTCTTATCCTTATGATTTATAGTTGGAGAACTTTCATTAGCTGTTCAATCAGAAATATGCTGCTTTTGCCAACTTTGTGTCTTTATTTTGGTTTTCAAATTGGCCTTTAATTCAATTCCAGGTGGCGTTAAAATCTTAAAAAGTAAATAAATACCTTGAGTATGAGAAAACAACAGAAAATCAACTGTTAAGGGTCATGAAGTCCAATTGTGTTTAGTAAAGCACACACAATGGAAAGAACAAAAAACAAAAACAAAAAAAAGACAACTTGCTTATTGTACTACAAACCTTGTGGCCGTGCAACGCAAGAATCCTGTCACTGCATGGTGAAAACATAGAACCTCTAACAGCTGTATTTAAGACATTTTTAAGACCTTAAATTTTGAGTTATTCAGACTTCTTGTAGACCAGCAGATACCCCACAAGTACGGAGTCCCACCACACACACAAATGCACTGAGTGAGAGGCTATACAGTCAAGTGTGTGTGCATGGCACGATACGGAAAATGAGTCTGGTAGAGATTCAGAGGAAGGAAATCGGGCCTCCAAGAACAATGCCAACTCTGCACATTGATAAAGAGTGAAATCATGACTCATTTTACAGAGTAACTCCATGGGACTGGTTCCCCAAGTTCAATTAGAAGCCTCAGAAGAAACAGTTATAAAAAAAAAAAAGGGTTAGGTGATTGTGATATTAACACCAAATCCAGTTGGACACACAATTGCTTCAAACAAACCTACAAGCAAAATTCTACTACTGGAAAATATAATGTCTAGACTAACTCATTTAGGGGAAATCACATATTTACAGAGACTGAAGTACAAACAAAACACCGTTTCTGTGAGAGTTCATACAATTATTTAAGCAAGTGTTAATTGTCGGAAACTCAAACGTTATGAAATAAACATTTGCGAAATGCTTTGGTGAAATGACGTGACGGGAAATGTAACGGTATATAGCCAGGTGGATGATGAGAGTATAAAAAAAATAAAAAATAAAAAATCAACATGGGCATAGCGGTGATAGAATGAAGAGTGATTCCCATGGATGTGAGCGATGGAAGAGCTTAGCGATGGCAGTGTGGTGACGTGCAGTCATTCATGATATACAACTATAAATAACATGCGGACGGATGGTGTGAAAACTATTACTGCAGTTTAGATTTAACAAAAAAAAAAAGGGGGCTACCAATTACCTATGAAAACAAAAAAAGAAGAAAAATTAACAAATTGTGTTTAGAAATTTCAGTGGCGTCCAAATGGTTACAAATGAAAAATGAAATAAAAACATAGGGGGGGGAGGGAAGTGTGGGCTAACTAATAAGAAGATGAATGTCAATGGATGGATGGCGGGAGCTGATGACAATGTGGAAAAAAAAAAAGAGAGACACAAAACAAATGAAAAGGAGGATGTTAGTTGGAGCAACATACACATAACCAATGAGCTCAGAGAAGGGCTGCTTGTAGAAGTCTTCGTCCAGCACCCTGGACAAACATCCGCCGGAACGACAGAGCAGCAAGAAGGCAGGAGAGAAGAGAGACAGCGGTAAAAGGGAGGAGAGGAACACAGGCAATACAGGTTACCAGAGAAACAAAAAAACAAAAAACAAGAAGAGTATTAGCACAGCGTCCGCCCACGGCCGTATAATGAAAGGTTCGGGTCTTGGGAGTGAGCGCCGAATAGAGGGGTCTGAATGGGAAAAGGCTCGTTTTAACAGCTGACCTCCCGCAGATCTTTCATTATACGGCTTGGCGATCCCCAAAACACACCGACTCTCCACACTGAAAACAAAGACCTGCTTCTGAACAGACTGCCGAAAGGGTCCGATATCTCACGGTGCTGAAAATAAGTCCGAAAGAGGGAATGCCCACCTCGCCAATTCTTTTCACTATACAATTTGGTGCCAGCATGTACCAGCTTTCTACATTACATTAAGTTCTATCAGTTATCCGTTTTTACCGTTCTGTGTTTAGCGATTCAAGCGCATTAACCCTGGCTAAACCCGGGCTGCTGGTAGTTTATTATTAATGGGACAGGAGGACTACGGTTACAGCGGAGAAGCAACTAGGCGAGGATCCGAGCCGTTAAACCCGTCCATCCGTTGACAACTGCGTTTTTATATAATATCTCAATTTCATTTTACATTAGAACAGGCCTTCTGCCAAATGATGGGTTACCTACCAAAACGGCTGGTGGAACACACCGGTCTATTGAGCGGCGCGACCGTAAAGTATCTGCAATGCAAAATCTGTGATAAAAGACAACCTCTCTTTGTAGCATCTCGTTCTATTCTAACCTTCAACTAAAACTAGGCAGTAGGATCTTTTAAGCCCTAAGCATGTGTTAGGGATGATCAATTATATTCAGATTAACTACATGCTATCTTGCCATCTTTAAGAAGCCCATTTCATATAACGCGCCGTTTCATGGGCTGTAAAACAGTGTGGCCCAGTTGCCAACACGGAGGAGGAAGAGGTTGAACAGATCTAACATACTATCAGGAGTGAAATGAATGGAAAGTGAACAGGACACCAAAGCAGGCCTCGCTATCAAAAATGGGGCATTTGGCTATCAATTCATGTGACATTCTGCAGTAACAATACTTGGAGCAGGTGCAGTCTACCTACAGTGCATCTGCATCCCCTTTGGCTTATTATTATGCTTGAAATGGTGACTATAGTCCTGTTAAAAGAATTCTACAATGGTTTTCACTGTTAGACCATATCGATATCTTGTGCTAGGTAATACTTTGACAAACATAAATGGAGGAGACAGATTTTTTTTCCCCAAATACATAAAAAGTATGTTTAGTTTTAGTCTTGCCGTTTTCTAGTTTTTTGCCGCCATCCCATGTTCCTCATAGAAAAAATAACTGGAGCAACAGGGTATCTGCAAGTTCCAGAAAGCCCAATCTAAGACTTTTTTTTTTTAAAGCTATCCAGAATTAAATTTAAGACCAAAACCAGCCTATGTCTGATTGAAGACATAGGCTGTCAATCTATTTCTGTTCATCATTTCCTTCCAAAACAATGCTCAAGAGTCTATTGTCTTCAATCTTGACTTATCATACCTACCAACATTTGCTTCTAGAAATAAGAGCCCCCCCCCCCCCATTAATCTAATACTTGTCAAAGACTTTCTACATGGGTGACATCCTCTCCACATTAGCCATCAGTCTATTTCCATTCATTCTTGCATCAAGTCTCCCACACCCAGGTCCAGTATCTAGTGCTGACTTATGATAATCATGGTAAATTATTAGAATAACTCGTATATAAAGCCACTTGTTTTTGTTGCCTACATCACAATCAACTGTTTTTCCACTAATTTTATGTAGCAGTGATGCTACGTAAATAATCATTTTAATTTTTCTAGCTCTGTGTCCGCGTTGGTTCCGCATGTGGTTCTTCTGTAGTAACAGCAGCTTTCTTTTAGCATAATCATACCAATTCTAAACAGTAAATAAACGTGTGTATTTGGGATTTTAGGAATTTGTGGTTTCCGTTTAATCTTTTAGCAGCGTTTCCTTGCGGTGCCTGCGCTCCACTGTTGAATAGAGCAAACACTGCTATCAAACAGACACACACTGTCAAGTCTATTCTTATTTTTGGTAACATCCGCCCTCCCTCGCCGTTATCACTCAGTTTCCGTTCATCCCTCCGTTCACCCCCCCACCCCCGTTCGAGGCCAGTACCTGTTGTTGACTTTGGTCTTCTCCAGCTGCTCGTTCTGCCGGGTGTGCCACTCCTCCAGCTCCACCTTGGCCTTGTCCTTCCACTCCGACTCCTGCTTGCGAGAGTTGGCGTCTGGGGGGGGGGGGGGGGAGAGGCGAGCAGGGAGGGAGAAGGAGAGAGAGAGATCGGAAGGAGGAACGGTTCAAGAGGGAATCTGTGAATACAGCGTTCGAACAGACCCAAATGCTATCCAAGAGGTCTGCTGGGTTTGAACCTCCAATCTTTGTTTACATGGCGTATTGGCCTGTACTCACCTAGCACCTCCAGCCTCTCTCTCTGCTCTTCCCTCCACTTGCGCAGGCTTTCAGGTTCGGCCTGCAGCCGGTCTGCGTTGGAGATGGCTGCGTAGGCGTCTGACGGGCCGTTGCTTTCCTGACGAACAAGGAAGAGGATGATAGGCAGGGATAACAGCAAACTGTAGGTCTTTTTTTTTTTTTAACTGCATTGACAGGAAAGTGTTTCAACAATGGCAGGTGAGGAATTCGTGAATGATTTAATTATTTAAGCATCCTCAGGCAGGCCACAAGCCAACGTCTGGAGGTTGTTGTCCATCCTAAAATTCCAAATTGCCTGGTCAAACAGTGAGAGTTGCTAGTAAATTGTGGAATCAGCTATTCTAGCCAGTCTATTGTTCCAGTAGGCTTACAGTATATCTGTTCCTAAAAAGGCAGCTGTAAGCACTCAGAGGCTTCAACCAAAAATATAACAAATCCAGCCCACTGGTGTTTTATCGCCTAAGCTTCTCTTGCTGCCAGGAAGAAGCCCTGACAGTGCAAAAACACAGTTACGTTGGAGTGACAGCACAGGAAAAGGGAAGTTGGAGCTGTTCCTCCAGCCAGAGATTCAAACCTCTGAGGTTCACTGTGACTGCACAAAATGACTAAAAAAGAAATATAACAAATACTGTTTTGATTTTAGACAATGAGAATGCTGCAACAAAGCAAAAAACAGGAGAATGACACTTTTCTTCACCAATGTAATATGTTGAAAATAACATTTCGCTTATGCAATGTAGCCGTTAGCCAAAACAATAAGAACATTGAGTAAGAGGTGTTGAGGACTATGCTCAGACAAGTCCGTGGAGGAAAAGAGACGGGCCCACACACACGCACAGTTCCCAAGAGGCAGCAAGGAAAGCCCTTTCTTCTCAATTTCAACTTGGTTTAAGTCAGTAAAAAGCAAGGCTAATTTAGCCCGTTTTTGAGCACAGCTGTAGTCAAAAAACATTTATCTGAAAACATTCATTTTCCCCCAAAATGCCAACCAAATGGAGGAGGAAAGCGTGGCCAGCCCCTCCCCCACCTGATGTCATTGGCCATCGGAGATGTTTGATTGGGCAATGTGACGATGTGTGGACATCAAACAACCCTATTCTGTTTAGCTCTCCAATACCAACACAACAGAAAAAGTCTACAACAAATAACAGAAAATCTGTTTGCTGGTACGTTTGAAATTTTTAGAGCAGAATGGTTAAGCAAGGAAACAAAGTTTTACCCCATGAAGCTCTCCGTTGATAGCACCATCTAGAAAGAGACATGGGGAAACAGTTGTAGATTAGTAATTATAAATCAAGCATAGATATGCAAGCTGGCAAACAAAATGACAAAATGCAAATAGATACGCAAATACCAAGAACTGCCTTTAGGGATGCTCCATTACAATCTACATTTTTTCTCCAATTAACGTTACAATCATCATTTTGGGCACATCAGTGAAACGTTGCATTGATACACAGGATATCCTATGATTTTCCTTGTATTACAAAATATGACAAGCCAGCACTTTTGACCAACAAAATTGCTCAATATCCTGACTTCCTTGAAGCTGCAGCTAGCTAAGCAGTTGAACGGCCAAAGGTCACGAGCTCTATCAATCTCCTCTTGCAGCTATAACGTTAACTGCCAAACTGCCGACAGCTCTACAGCTAGCGCTGCCCCGTAGCAAGTTGTCAAGCTTGATAGGTATCAATGAATGACAGGGCCACACAGGGCCGTGCGGAAGTTGCTGCTAAATTCCCATTCATTTGTAAAGGTGGCCGTTACCTTGAAACATCCCATGTTGTCAACATTAACCAACAGTCCACTGTTTTCTTCATCATGCTCGCGCCAGTCCTCTAAATTCGCCAATTTGAGCCGACAGAGAGTTCCTGCTAGCTAACGTAATTTAGCTAAGGTTAACGTTAACGTTAGCGTTAGCAAAGCCCACTTGGCTAATTTGCTACCTCAGCTAGCAAACTGGCGAGGAGAGAACATCAACTACCGTTTGAATTTAGGACCAAAATAAATGAACGGTCAACGTTAACTAAACATTGTGCTCAGTAAGGACGGTTAAAGTTAGATAGGTGCGTGTAAATTGAAGTAATTTAGGTTATCTCCGTTTGATCCAGCAGTGACCAACCGTTTGAGTCTCCTAGTGACGAGGGGACCTCTCCGCTGTCCAGGATGCTGAAGCCTTCGTCGTTTTCAATCCCCGCGATCTCGCTTTCCTGTTGGGCCAGGAACGCTGCAGCGGGGTCCTCCTCTGACCCGACGCCGTTACCGGCGGCAGGCGCGTTCAGCATGTCAAAATCGTCCATGTTCTATCTACTTAACGGCAGGACAAATGTGGAAAACGTTGACCGTACTGAAAACGGTGAGCAGGTGTATCAGTTGACCGAGCAGATTAGCTCTGCGGGAGGAGGGACGAAGAAAAAAAAACCTAGTGACAACAGCTACGTTAGCGCAGCGGAAACGGGTGAACAGCCAATCAGAACACCTTGGTAAGCGATTGACAGCACGGAGCACCAACCGCACATCAGCTGCCTCAAAATTGGACCAATGAAATCTTTGCAACTCTCATACGTATGGATCCCATGATCTCCTGCGAGTTGTCAGAGCTTTGAAGAAAAAGCCGCAGTCCGTGATTATTTTTTACGGTCTAGGGGAAAAGCAGATATATCACGCAGGGTGGGGAGGTGCATGATCATACTCATATCATTGCAATTAATTATATAAGTATAGAGTGCAAGAGTATAATTAACGCATATCATTGCCATTGTAATTTATTAGTCATTGGATATATAAAATGCTGTATTTGAAAATACTCTATCCATGGCCCCTTCACACCAGTGTTTTCACTGCATATGTATATATGTTGCAGGCTTATTTAGATACTTAGAATTAAAAAAAAAAAAAAAAAAAGTATTCATTCCAAACTTAAGCCCAAAATCTGATGAAAGGTACCACTTCCCCAAAATAAAAGATGGATCAGGGGACTTTGTACTTGATAATTTGTGTACTTCTTCCTCGACTGACTGGACTTATTCGAAAGCATCTTTGCAAACAACCCTAGATCACATCCCCGTACAACGGATCTGACCTGAAACCAGCCCCAAAAGCACTCCAGCCTGCTGCAGCGCCAAGCCATGGTAGTTAATTATTAACAGGTCTGTCCGTCTCAAAAGGTTCAGGTGACAAACACTCACCTGACTCAAGGCATGTAACCAGGAACACATATATTGCTTTGAAACTAAACAAAGGAATGCATTTATGAGCTGAGCATTTGAAATATAGATACTATTTACGCATTCAAGTATCTGACAAAATGAATCAAAACACCAACACAAAATTCTTTTCTCAGCTTCAGTGTGACTCAGCACCATTCCACCACAAGAAATTTCATCCTTTGGTGTATTATTGATGGGAGTGGAAAAAAAACACTATTTCAGGTGCTGCTCCAAAATCGGATAACGTAATGGATCTAAACCATGTGGGGAAAACGGCTTTTAAAATCATTTGCATCCATCATTCACTTGCTTGTTTCATTTGATTTGGCACATATGTGTATGACAAAACAACTGGAAATGATACCGAATGGATCAGCTAAACAGGATGCTCTCCAGGATTGATATTATACTGACAGACTGAGCATATGAAAGAAAATTGACTTGGGTTGTTATTCTGAAAAATGATGCATTTTCCTTAGATTTGTAGATAAGAACACTCTATATGAAATTATTTTCTGAATTTTAGACGTTGTACACCAGCACCAGGGTATTGAATTTGGTACAAGCATCCATGGGCGGTCAGTGGAGGAAACATAGGAGGGGAGTGGCATGGAAGGTCATACTGTAGCTCATAAAACAACATAAAAAATATTGGGGGGAAAAAATAGGACAGTTTCTGCAGAATATAAGCCTCCAAGTCAATTTTGGGAGAATTCCTCTTCAAATGACAAGGGTCAAGAAATAACACTTCAACCCTTCAATATGCTAACATTAGTCCAATGAATCTGTTACAGTGACTACAACAAACAAAACTGACTGAAAACAATTAACATCAAATTCAAATTTAACGTCTACCTAGTTTCCATGTAGCCTAAGTTTACTCCATCGGAGGAATGATGAAAAAGGAGAGAAGGGGGAAAAAACAAGGCAACGACGTGCTAGTCAAGATGCAATTTATGTTTTGAATCTCATCTGTTATGATGGTGGTAATAAAGACATAAAAGTTCAGGACAACATAAAAATAATTAAACAAGTGAGGCACATACAAACGTAGTTGCGCTTGACAGCATAGACTGACTCATAGCACACAAAGAAAAAAAAAAAAAAGACTATGAAACTGCATGCGTCATGGATGGGACCCATTCATTACAATTCAAAAATGTAAACTGAAAGAGAGGTTCAGGTATTGAATCAGGTTTTGAATCGACTGGACTGACAGCTACTGGAACATAAACTTGACATAATGTAAAGGAGAAAAATATACATTTACTGTGAATCCGCTGGTGACCCAATCTATAACTGCTATAAATACTGTCACCCTTCTACCGGCTTTGTTTGTCTTCTGATTCTTTCTGATTATGTGGCTTCTAAACATGAGTTTTACATGTATTTCAAATAGACATCTGAGTTAGGGTGCAATGTGAAAGTTGCAAAAAAAAAACCCCCCACAATTTTCCATGTCTAAGTCGAACTAAGCAGCGATGTAAATATACCAAAAAGTATAAAAGGGCAAAGAAATTCTGGGTTGGGCATTTTGCAACAATGTCAGTGGCGTTTGCATTTCGTAAAGCAGCTTCCTCACTGCACATGAAGCAGATTTTTTGTTCCCATGTAAAAAAAAAAAGTGTATATGTAAAACAATGTATTGATTTGTTTATATGGGCCTACACATATAAATCAATAAAATTAAATAAAAATCCCCCCAAAATACTTAAAATTGTAAGGTATGGTCAATAAGTAACATTTCAACCAAACCAGATGACACAAATTATCATTTTGAGATCACCTGTCACCTACCCATCTTTTTTTTTTTTTTTATGATTTATATTTTATTAGCTTTTTCAGAACAACCTACCCATCTTTTTAAAGCACTGGGATTTCTTCATCATCGTCTTAAATAGTCTCATTTACAACAACAAAGCAAACACTTCTCCAACCAGATAAAAGTAACATTTACATCTTGCCATACAGAATGTTTTGTACATGTGTAGTGAGAGAAAGGAACTACAGGGAGAAGAGAGAGATATGGCTAGAGGGGAGTACGTGTTTCACAGATATTTTGGTCACGTCTAAAACACGCTTTCAAGCCACATCATACTACGACAGCAGAGGATGGGCTGCTGTCCTGTATAGCTCATTTTGGCTTGAAGGTGGCGAGCGTTAGTTCCTTCGAAAGCTTGATGCGTTTTTCACTAGCGGTTGATTCAAATATCTGCTCCACACTTACCTAAATGATACGGCAGATTGATCTTTTTTTTTTTTTGTAAGTGATACTAACAGGATATACTGCATGTGTTCATTCCCTGACCGCGGAATGTTTACATGTAACGGAAAGAACTGTACCGGTGTTTTGAGACACACTTTCTTCTTTTCATTTTTAACTTCATTTTAAATGAAAGAATTTCATACTGTAGGGACACGTTTGGGCTGTCAGGGCCCGGCCTATATAAAGGCCTTTGAGGACTGTAGTACATTATGTTTACCGTCTAAACAGCTATTTCAATGATTATTATTTACCTGTGAAAGCATCGGTCACTGGTTTAAAACAGTCGGGGTCAGTTCGGCTCAAGCGCACAGCTACTTCAGTCGCAATATCTGGTATACTAGCAGCGGCAACCAGGGGCTTCATATAGCCTAAGTAAATGTTGCCATAAAATCAATCTGGGCTCAAAGAAGTCCGCGACAATCTACAGACTCCAAGATGCCCGTGACATTATATATATCACCGTCGCTGACTTCGGTCCCCTGCTGTCCCGTCTCAAAGACTGCGGTTGTAGTTTTAAAGGTGGGAACAATCAGAGTAGATTGGCAATGCTCATATGACGACATTGGGTTTACCTATACATATTCGGCTGTTGCTATTATCAACAGACTGATATCAAGAAGTGATAGGCCTAACTTTGAAATGCCTCAAGAAAGACCGAAACCCTCGGTGGCTCTTCGCTCAAGGCAAGGGACTTGACTCTCACCGGTCGGAGGACATGCTTGCGTGAGTCTATCGGGGCAGTGCGGACGGGACTTGCCGTATGCCCCCTCTAATATATCCTCCTGGTAGTATAATCTAACACCATGCTGGCCGCCCCGAGCAAAGCGGGCTCCTCCAGGTCCGACGTGACCACCGCGATGCCCTGGGCGGAGGAGAGCGCCCTCTGGGAGATGACGTGCTGCACCGGCGCCTGGTAGTGCGCGGCCAGCACGCCCGACAGGATCACCAGGGAGGGGTTGATCATGTGGAGGATGTTGACGATGCCCACGCCGAGCGCCGTGGAGGCTGGAGAGAGGAAGAGAGAGAGAGAGAAAAAAAAAAAAAGAATTCGGTTTATCTGTGGGGTTGTTTGAACACCGGATGCCGGAAACGGCCTTGTTCACTACAGCTAAGAGCCTGCGCTGACAGAGAGGGTGGAGGGCAAGAGAAAGAGAGTATAGAGAGAGCCTGAAGTGAAAGTTTCAAATGGCAAGTTACCTTCAAATTTTAAAGAAAATTTCAAAGAAGAACTGTCTTAAAACTCTGTCCAAATGTCTAATGTCCACACTATGATAACATAAGAAAAATGTATAATAAGAAACACTGTATTTACTCTGAGTTCACACTGAATACTTTGGCAACACATAACTTTCTCTTGTCATGCCAATAAAGCCAACTTGAATTGAAATTGAAACGATTGAACACGAGAAAAAATATGAGTGACAATCTGACTGTTTTAATCTTGCCCAGTGCTGTTGGGCTGGAGGGGAAGAGAAACAGGAAAATAATTAAATAATCTTAAAGATCCCATATTCTCCACTTTCCAGTCTTGAGGGCCATTCAAAGCTGTGTGTGTGGTGTCATGTACCACAAACCCTCTCAATCCATTTTTACACGTTCATTTTCCAGCATCTCTCTGAGCCTTACCAAGAACAGGCCGTTTCTGTCGCTGTGCCTTTAAGACTCATTAATATTAATGACCCCTCTGTTCTGATTGGCTAACCGTTTCGAGAGTGAAACGTGAGACAACACAGCTCCGCCAGAACAGGCAGCTACAGGTAGGGAAAACTCTAAACAATGACAACCGCTCAACCGCTTTGAAAAAAACACTTTGTTAGTCTATTATTTCTTACAGAAACGATAATGAGCGAACCTTTGTGACGCCACAAAGTTACAGAAGTCCAAACGGCTCGTTTAGAGGCTCGCTGCACTAATATGGATTGTGTGGATTTAGTTAGCGACCGTGCGCTTTGATACTTTCACCATGTTTAGATAGACCATCCAACTCCTTTATCATCACAGAGGCAAGGGGAGTCCTGTTTTACACCATATGGGACCTGTAAATCTTAAATAATCTTTTGATATATAAAAGTTTATGTTTTCTTTGGCTTTGAGCCCATACAAGATGATCAGTAAGGGATTAACTGTAAATACTAACTCAGTTCTAACTCACTCAGTTCTTTCTGTCACAAACTAAGAAAGATGAGATATTTGATTCGAGTTTGGCGGTAACACTGTGTGTGTGTGTGTGTGTGTGTGTGTGTGTGTGTGTGTGTGTGCGCTTGCTTCGGGCTCTGACCTGTGTTGAGAACAGCTTCAGCTTTGGAGTTTCCCAGTCTGGCAGCGTTGATGAGATGGACAGCGGTGACCGGCTCGACCAGCTTCATGTCCATCCCCTCCACCTTCAGCACGTCCTCTGGAAGACACACCGACATACAGGTCACACATTACTAATACACAACAAGCCACATGCACGTGGTGTATTACACCCACAGGTTCATATCCATTCAGCTAGGTACGTATGTTATCAAGGTATCTGCAGGTTTCAATCAAGTTCAATTTAATCTGTTTTAAGACCGGTTTAATGACAGTTAGAATAACATTAATTTCACAACAAAAACAAAGCTGAAAAGTGGGGGAAACAAACAGTCCTGTAAGAAGATAGGCCTGTATAAGTGGGTTGATTTCCTGCTAGGATGCTATTACACCAGTGGTTCTCAACGTGGGGTCTGGGGACCACCAGGGGTCCTTGAGGTGGTTCCAGGGGGTCCCCAGCAAATTGATGAATTGTTAAACTTCAACATTATTTCATTTACAAGAAGTGAACACAATTAGAGAATGTAGAAGAATTACTGTTTTGATCATAGTTTCACTTCTCTCTACCTACAATACAGATAGTCATGGAATTCCGGACAAAATCATTTCTAACAATAAAAATATTCTCAGATTTGGGTCTGAGAGACAAAATCTCTTCAAATGGGGGTCTGTGGCTCTAATGTGGACTAAATTAGGGGTCCTTGATATGAAAAAGGTTGAGAATCACTGTATTACACCAAACACAACATTTGTAAGACCTCTGGAAGCATAATTACGTCTTAGCCCCTCTCTCTGAGTCCTGGGTATCTAGTCGAGCATCTACATATTCTTGGCTGCCTCACACACACACACACACACACACTCACCGTCGTGTAGTCTTTTGGCCTCTCTCTGCAAGGCCATGCCGGAGGCGAAGGCCTCTATACATCCTCGGCTGCCGCACATACACTCCGGGCCGTCGAATGAAACCACGATGTGACCCAGCTCGGCGGCGCAGAAGGTGCTGCCGTGGACCAGCTCGTTGTGCTGGATGATCCCCCCTCCGATGCCTACACACACACACAGTCAAGAATGTTAGCAAACACAGATCACCTTGACAAAATTGCATTAATTACAGAAACTCAGCAAATTAATCAATTACTTTCAATTAATTATTTGTAAATTTCTCATCTCCTAAATCTTTAAAATATAAATTTAGCTGGGTGATTTGGTTCAATTTATAAACTGTGATTTTAATAGCAGTTGAATAGCGGTTTCATCATCTGCAGCCATGATTAAGCATCACCTCAAGTTATATTAATCATCTTAGAATCTCGGAAAGCAAAAAGATGCACTTCTCCATTAAAAACATGTTTGAGTAATCCAATAAATAATCATTTGGTTTTTTTTCAAAAATATCTAATCTGATTAGAGTAACAGAATTACCATATTTGTAATCAGATTACAGTAATTTCATTACAAGCAATTTGTTACTCTCCGACCCTGCCTACACAAAGGGAGGTAACCAGCAGCAGTACAAGAGAAAAAAAAGGACAAGTGCTCAAATGGAATTGGAGAACAGGAAAATAGGAGTGCGTAAAATAGAAATAACATCTGTGCACCCCGCACTCCTCACCCGTTCCGGTGATGATGGTGACGAAGTTCTCCACTCCCTTGCCGTGGCCGAACTTCCTCTCGGCGAGCGCGGCGCAGTTGCCGTCGTTGTCCACCCAGACGGGCAGGTGCAGGGCGTCGGAGATGGGCGTCCTCAGGTCCACCGAGGACCACTCCTGGATCAGCTTGGTGGAGTGGAGCACCACGCCCTCCTGGGGGTTGACGCGCCCGCCCGTGGACACGCCTGGGACGGGAGGCGAGAGATTTCGGAGGAGCAATGAGAAACAAGGGAGTTGCAGAGAGAGAGACTATATGTGTGTGTGTGTGTGTGTGTCTACGTACCAACTCCCAGTATCCTACAGTTGAGGCGGACAGCGTCCAGCATGGCTTCTTTACACATCTGTAGTATGAGCTGGATCCTGGCCTCGTAGGTCTTCGGATTGGGCTGCGTGTACTTCTTCACTATCTTACCCTGGGAGGGAGAGGAAGAGAGAGAGAGAGAGAGAGAGAGAGAGAGAGGGGGGAAAGTGGTGGAGGAGAAAGGGCACGAGTAAATAAAAAGAAAAGGAGAGCTTACAACAAGTCAATGCGGGCGTGTAAAAGCTTGACTGCATTTCATCATTGCATCCTAAAGAAGGAAATTAAGAAGATACATTCAATTGGAGTAAAAGCAATATTTTTCCCAATGTGAAACCAATTATTCAAAGTGGTAAACTGCCATGGTAGATTAACGCAGAACTGAGGAGCAAGTAGAATTACAATGAAGACATTTGTTGAGGGTTATGGGTGCCATGCACATCATTTCTCGACAGGCAAATAAATGATGGTGGTGGTCTAGCCGGTCTCACTCTCCGGACAAAGATTGATTTATTTGCGACTGCAACAACAATCGGTTATTCCATAACGATATTGACAGCAAAGGAGTTCATTGGTTGACAAATTAAAAGCTGAGATCATGCTATTTAAAAATTGGCAACATTTTGAGGCAGTATAGATTGAGTACTTTTACCCATAACTACAACTCTCTTTATTCGGGATGGGACCATGTATCAAAATTCAATATATTGCAATACAAAAATGTGAATAAGCATTGTGGGGCAGAAAAATGAATTATGATATTAGCTACGTTTTATTCTGCTGTAGTAATCACAAATGAGACGGCTTGACCATCACAATTTCACAAGCTCTCCATCCAAATTATATTATTGTCACTTTGTAATGACATTTTTAAACTGTTGGTTACATTCTAGCAGCTAATGCCATTGCTAGAAAGTTTTGTGTCTCAGAAAAAACTGACATGTCTGTTCCCCACTAGCATGTTTTTTTCAGTTTAGCCCTGCCTGTTCCTGTGCATCAACACTGCCTTGCAAAAGTTGCAAATTTCCCATGACCCTATGGGTTTTCTCTCTGTGTGCTTGATTGATAGCGAGGTACCTGAGGACAGCTGTTCATCTCATCTGGCAAACCAGCAACCAGGGAGCTAGGTGCCTAGCCAGCAAAAAACCCAGTCAGACTGTGTTGGAGCTAATTCTGACCATGCATGACAGGGTTATGCCCCCTTTCCACCTGGCGTCAACATGGGTCTCATAGCTGGATTGGGTCTAGATATGATTTACATGGATTACGTTTACACCTGACATTAAAATACGTCTTAAGTATACACCATATCAAATTTGTCTTTCCCTAGTCACAACACGTTTACGTCCTTTAAAACTGACAGTAACTCCCTGTTGCTTGTTCCACATCTGTGAGTATTTTGATGAGTTATGAGATGTTATGCCTGGCTGGTGGATTTTATGAGTTTTTACTCTATCCGAATACAGTCTGATCACCCATGTTAATGCCAGATGTAAGAGGGTCCATCAGGTGCCATATGAGCCATAATTCAAACTCGATCTCACATAAGCTTGGTCGGCATACTGGATATCGGAAGACATATTGAAAGACATACTCAATGAGCATTGTGTTGGCCTCATGCCCAACACACTTCAAAAGAGTTTTAAACTTTAATCAAGCTCAAATTCTGAGGTGGAATATGCCAATGAGAAGGTTTATAGCGTTTATAACAGCCTAAAGTCGATCAGAAATCCACTCAAAAGCTCAGTCAAAAATCTTGAACTGATGTGTCTGTCCATGTGAGAGTCTATGCTGCCTACCCGCATGCAGACGATAGCCACTCTGAGGTTGGTCCCTCCCAAGTCGACGGCCAGAGCGCTCTGCGTCTCCAGGATGTGATCGATGTCCTGGGAGATGTGGTCTTTCACCGGGGGGAAGCAGAAGGTCTTCTGGAGGGGCTTGTCCAGGTCGATGGTCCGCAAAAACTTGAGGATGCGAGGCACCGCGCTGCCGTCGCCGTAGATCTTAGAGCTGGCGGGAAACATGCACACGTGTTGGGACTACGTTAAGACCGTGTTCACACTGTTCCAACCACTCAACGTTTTAGGGGAGACCACATGAAGCGGACCAGATTTATTGTGAGCCGACCAATCACAAAAAAAAAAAAAAAAAAAAACAGGAGGCAAGCTGCCCGATTTGCTCCTCTGTCTCCATGGCCAAAGCCACAGTCTTCTCTTTGCCTCGCTCAAACAAAATACACAATAACCCAAACCAGTGGTACATGCAACATACAAGCATGTATCTGTGTCTTACTTTATGATGTAAACCAAACATTGTTTTCACTACCTGAATAGACACTGTTATGGAAACAAAGTGCGACCTGCTACATTATATTGTTGGCACAAAATACAGTTGAGGAAGCCAAAAAAAAAAAAAAAAAAAAAAAGAGAATAGTGTAAACACACCAAAACGGCTCTAATTTTATTCCCTAATCTTTTACCATAACCACTAAATGCCTAACCCTAAACCATAGCAATTGGAATCCTTTGTGAGGACCTGCAAAAATGTTCTCACAAATCATTTGCTGGTATTTGTAATATACTTGTAAAGACTCCTGGACTTTACCCTACAATATTATACCAGACCAGAAGTGTGAGATATCAATTAGCATCATGATAACATAACAAAGAATAGTGATTAGTGGTTTGGAGCAGTCTTAAGCAGGTTAATGGGACAAACCGGTGAGCTAGCCAGCTAAGTCTGCCTTCACCAAATTGTTGAATAATGAGTGCATTTTTTTAATGCTATCAACACATGGTGCTGTCTTACGTGGACCATGCATTTTGATATTAATGATACTATCAACAATACAATACTTGAGATTCTTTGGTATCACAGCTATTGTAGAGATTCATATTGCAATTCTTGGGTAGTACTGTATGTAACCCTACGTACACATATAAAGAAGCAAGGTATAAACAGGCATCTTAAAAGGTGCTAACATCAATATAACATTGTCAAATCAACTGTGATACCTTGGTGTAATGACTGTAAACAAATGAGACCATGGTCGAGATTGGCAGCCTCTATCTCACGCCAGTGGTATTTGTTACTGCTAGTCCTTCTTAATTAAGACCACATTTCCCATCAACCTTTTTCCTTCCTGTTGCGAAGACAGTCTTTCCATCTTCAATCAAAGGTCTTCTCTTTGTCTTTACTGAAGAGGATAAACATGTTGGAAGTGATTTTTCCATCAGCCTTTCACTCCTTCCATCATCTGCCATTACCAGAAACTCTGAAAGCTTTAGCTCTGTTTGCTCTGGAAGAACAGCGCCCTCTTCCTGTTTTGTGCCGTAAAGCGATCTCCCTTTGTGTTGTAAATTAATTCAGGGTTTCCAGCCAAATCTGACCCAGTGGCACATAATGCAGCATAAAGGTCTGCTCGTCCATGCTCTCGTTTGTTTATGGTAATTATACAAACGTCTCAAAATCAAAGTGATGAATGATTTATTGGTGTTAAAATGCTACACATAGCACCTTTAGCAACAACTGAAAGAGAACAGAAGGCAGAAGAACATATAGGGAGAGACAGAAATAGGAAGGGAATAGAGAGGATGTTTTCCCTGTCACCGCCGTGATTCTGACCCGGATAATGGGCTAGAAAATGGATGGAAGGATGGATGGATGGATGGAGAAACAGAGGGGGACAAAGACAGATCGAGAGACAGATGGGTCTTACCAGGGGTATCTCTTTCCAAACTGCAGCTTCAGAGCATGGTGGATCTTATTCTGAGTGTCAGCATCTCGCACATGGAGAACGTTCTCACCTGGCAGAGAGGTAGATGTCATCAGCATATTCAACAAGGGGATAATGGAGGTATGTTTTTTTTTTCGTATTGCTTCTATGAAACAATGAATCTTCACGCCTTAGCAGTACATTTTCCCACAACTCCCACAATCCTCTTACGTTCAGAAAGAACTAAATGTCTTTGCCACCAGATAGATTGAAACAGAGACAGGACTTCCAACCCAGAAGCGTGGGGAAGGGAAGGAGCATTTTAGCGGTTTAAGTGGATTTCAATGGTTATGCGTTAGTTTCTCAAAAATAACAATATATATGAAGACCAGGCAAAGATGTTGAACGTATTGTGAGAATACAGAACAAGTTAGGGCAGTTTCAGTAGGAAGAGACAAGAGATCTTATCATTAGCATCTTCATAGTGTTTGCCTTTCCTTTCTTCCTTCTGTTCTTCTGTCTTGATTGTTGTCGCATGTGAGCTCAACATAGATTGTGTATTTGTGATTGCATCTCAGGAACATACTGTACTTAGCTGTCACCAGTGAATGCTGATCACAAAATATGAGGAACTACCCATTTGTGACGACAAGCAGCTGCTACACGTGACTGGAAACGCTCCTTTCTGGCTGTTCTGAATTATTAATGCTGAAACTAAGCCAAGTATGCCTATTGTGACTTTCAAGTATAGAAACAAACATGAAACGATTATTTAATTTAGGTGCACCAGTGAAAGAAATGTATACTGCCCAAGTAGAGCACCTAAAAGTGTGAATAATTCCTGCCGTGTCTCTACATAGCCACACCTTAATGAATTTATCTGTAGTGATTCATCAGTGACTAGAAGTATCGGTCTCGCTATCTCTAGGGCTGTGCCGATGATCGTATAATCGGGTGACTGCGTTTGTATGAAACTGTCTCATAGTTTCAGTTTACTTTTTGTTTTTTTTCTCTTAAAGCCAAATGGATAAACCCAAGTGTGTACCTCTCTTCCAAATTGTTTCACTCCTACATTAACTAAATGAATTAAAAACTCTGTGCTTTGGTGAGAGATGAAACGTTATTAACGCAGCACCAAATAGCCTATCCTCTCTGTGGCCATATAACCGCAGTCTGTCATTCCTTAAAGGTTGTGTTTAACACTGGAGCAATAAGAATTGGGCTTTTAAAAGGGAGTTTGCAAAATATTAAGGTAAGCCAAGATTTTATTATCAATACTGTTATTTTATCTTAGCGTCAGTCCATCTCTCTATCCAGCTATCTCCTCGTCCGTGTGTCTACCTACCGGTCTCTCTGCCCGTCTGTCTGGTTCCCAGGTTGATGACCGGCGTGCCGAAGGCCCCGGCCTCCCGTACTCCGCAGCTGCTGTTTCCGATCATGCAGCCGGCGTGGCACACCAGCTGGATGAACTGCTCGAAGGGGACGTGCTTCACCGCCCGGAAGTTGGGGTGCCGCTCGATGCCCTTTTTCCGCATCACGCGCACCATCTCCTTACTTCCTGTGTAGAGGGAGAGGTCAAAAACATGAGGGAATTTTCTGGAAACAGCGGTCAATATCTTGAAATGAGGCAAATTACTACACGAGTAAGAATAAAATGACACTTTATTCAAGGAGATTATTGAAACGAGTTGATTTCCATTCAAAACAGATACAATGATCTCACCACATTGGTAGATTTTTTCACTTCTCAGAAATATAGAAGACTTCCTAAACTATGCCATGTTAAGATGGATATTTTCACAGTCTAGATTTAAACAGGAATCCCTCCAACGGATTAACACATTTCAATTCCATTAGCCTCCCTTCATGTCAAAATGGTGCAACTTAGTTTCCGTGTGGCACAATATTATTATTATTACTATCATTATTGTTACTGTTGGCTAAATCATGAGATCCTAGTTCCACTTTCTGGAGACAGTCACACTGAGAAAAAAAAAAAAAGAGGGAAAAAAGCAAGAAAGCAACTGAGGCGTCACTAACCGGCGTCGATGTTAGGGAAGAGGATGAGAGTCTTCTTGTTGAAGGAGAGCAGGGCGTCCAGCATTAGCCCATAGATCTTAATGGAGTTCTGGATGTCGGTGGTGACCGGGTGCTGCAGAGCCACTATGTAGTCCCGCTCCTGCACCTTGTCGCCTGCAAGACAAGGCGGTACCCACCACATACAAACATGGATTTTTATTTGATGTCTTCATGCTGCTGTTACCTTATAGAAGTACACATTTCTAGCATACGCACACACACTTCCTCCCCCCAGCTTACCTATCCAGGACTTGATGATGTCCATGTAGTCCTCTCTGTGGTGCGCTGACAGCAGCTTGTCGTAGGAGGGGCAGCCGGCCAGCAGGATGCGGGAGTGGTCCTCGCACATGGCGATGAGGTGCTGCTCGGCGCTGCGCGTGCAACAGGCGTGGTAGTGGGCCAGTTTGCTGATGGCGTGGCGGATGGAGTCGTCAATGGTTCCGCTCACCTGTCATCGAGGTTTCGGTAGGTGAATAGGTTTCTCTGATCGTGCTCTGAAGTAGTTCCGCTCATATGTGGGAGGGAATCCTTTGCTAGTCTCGGGGATCGTGCATCAGACAGGTATGACGTACTGTATCTTTCGGTCCGCTACTCTTCTCGCTATGCTTCCCTTAGGTCGGGGGTTCTCAACGCGGGGGTCCGGGGACCACCAGGGGGTCCTTGAGGGCATCCCAGGGGGGTCCCCCAGCAAATCGATGAATCATTAAACTTCCTTATTTCATTTACAAGAACAATTATAGAATGTAGGAGAACGACTATTTTGATCATAGTTTCACTGTTATCTCTCCCTGCAATACAGATAGATATGATTTTGTCCAGAACTCCGTGACTAACAGATTTGGGTCCGAGGGACAAAATTGCATCAAATGGGGGTCCGTGGCCCTAATGTGGACTAAATTAGGGTCCTTGATATGAAAAAGGTTGAGAACCACTGCCTTAGGTGATGTCACCACAGAGCATAATGTTAATTTCCATAGCTATGCTGATGACACACAACTCTACATCTGTGCTGAACCCTCAGATGCAAATGCTATAAAGTCTTTGACCTCCTGCCTATTTGCAAGCAAGAACCTCCTGAATAAACTAAATAAAGATAAGACTGAAATGCTTTGGCCAAGAGGGACATACTGTTCAGCAGACTTGGAAATCTGATTTAGATATCGCACCCATTTCAATATTGTAACGTCCTCACCTCTCCTCCCTCCAGGTGTAGGATCCTGATGTTCATCAGGGCGGCGGCGGTCGCTAGGGCCAGCGCGTCGAAGCGGTCGCCGTGGACGACCAGGATGTCGGGGCGGAGCCTCTGCAGGACGTCGGGGAGCTTGACCAGGGCCAGCCCGACGCTCTCCACCATGGCCGCCTCGTCCTCCCCCCGCACGATGGTGTGGAGCTTGGAGCCGATGTCGAAGTCGTCCTGCTCGATCATGCGAAAGGTGTTCCTGCGTAGGGGGCGGGGGGAGTGGAAAAGAAAAACGGGAAGACGCGAAGAACAGAAAGAAGAAACGGGATATTATATATAGGAAAAGTCCTCTTCCCCTTCTCACTTTCAGCCAGTGTCACTTCAACAATGACACACAAGTAATGAATAAAAAATGCAGCAGTGCATCTACCTGCTATACAGGCTGAGGCGGGTAAATGAGTATTTTCACTTCCTCTGCCGATGATTTAGGTTTTATGGGAGAGGTTCTGCATTAACCACTCTTATTAATTTTTTAGAAGGCTCCCAGCTGATCTTACCCGTAGTCGTCGATGAGATGTGAACCGAGCACCACCACCTCCAGCTCAAACTCGTCGGGGTGGGATTTGATCCCGAACATGATGGGGGCCAGTTTGGAGTAGTCCGCTCGGTTGCAGGTCGCCACACACACCCTCAGCCTCCTCTTAGACTGCGCCAGCTGGAGGTAATGATCACACGCATACACTAATGAAGTGAATCTGACTTACACATAGACATGCAGCACTCTCCACTAGATGCCTCATGTGCACAATTGTGCCTGCTTCAATTTAATTTGGAACCAACCCCTAAGGCTACAAGGAGCTAATTCGCTACTGGGGTCACCAAGCGGTCAGCACTTTTCTGGGCTTTCTGTACTTGTTGGACAAGATCGTAAAATCAGTAAGCATACATGCTTCAGATTCAGAAATTAGCTACTGATGTAGACTGAGCGCACAAAACCACAAGACCGCTTCCTCTTTCCATGAAATTAACAGACCAGGTGAATCCAGGTCAAAGATATGACGTCTTACTGATTTCACCTATTGAACTAGTGCAGGTGAAACTACTAGTGCAGGTGAGATGTAGATGAAGGCCAGGGGGCAGGTTAAAGTAGGTTTTTTACAGGCTTGAGGCAATGGAGGTATTACGCAAGAGGTGGCAATTCAATGTCAATAACGTGGTCCTAATATTGGTCCTAAAAATACTTCCTAAACCGTCTCTACACAACCATGTCAATGTGATGCTTCATGTGTGTATGCATGCTTCTTAACAACCAACTGCTGATATAACATTCCTTTGACACCCTTATACACACACACACACACAGAAAGTCATACCTGCTGTTGCTCTTCCATCATTCCCCTCTCCATCTTTTCTCTGCTCCTCTGCATTCTCAGGTAGTACAGCTCCTACAAAACAGACAAAGGGAGAAACAAAAGGCAAAGAGAGCAGGAGAGAGATAGTTAAGGCTTTGGGAAGCATATTGATATCCATCAGCCAGAGCACAAACACACACACACACACACACACACACACACAAAAGTCATAGCCTACTTACTTGGGCTTCCCTATTATGCAGCTCTCTCAAAGCTCACTGGAGGCAAGGGCAAAGTATGCAAAAGCCTTTCTCCAAGTTCAGTGGCTGCTCAGACCTAAATGGGCACAGCTATGTCCACAAGCACTTCTATGACAGAGGGCATTAAACTAATCCCCACCCAAATCTGTGGTGAAGCCTGACACCTAATGGTGAGGAGTAGGGTACCGCACTGGCCAAATGCTATTGGCTGGTCTTTGTGCCAGGTGATGTCACCTTCTAGAGAACAACAGGTGGTGACATCACCCGGCACAAAGACACTCTTTATACGGCACTGACAGCGTTCAGGCTCATTCCTTTGAATTCTGGGAGTAGAGAAGGAGGGGTCATTAACGTCACAGGAGGATGTAAAATGATGTAACATTGCATGACTAGGTTGGAAAGCATCCATGACCAAAACATTTTCTTCTTTCCTGGACCCATTAGTAAAATGCCCTCATATTCTCTTATTTCCCCAGGCACCTTATCAAATTCCTCGACTCTCAGTGGCAGACCTGAAAACCCGGGCCCTTGTGACATCCTGTGGCTACATCTTGATCAAACATTCTACTCAGTCTTCAACAGTCTACTTTGAAGCGGGCAATAACCATTATGGAACAATGTAGAGGGACATTCCCCGATATGGCATCAAACTAAACTACCCCCCTTGTTTCCAACTCTTCCTATTTTTTTGCATGTTAGGCTATATTCTAAAAATTATTTTGGCATGGGCGAAAACCAGCAAATGTGAAACCAGCAGCCACTGAATGAAGCCATTGGAGTCGTGCCCTGACTGCCTGCATGGTATCAAACAGATCCACCCCCCTTGTTCCCTGCTATGTTGATCGAGGCCTAGAGTCAATATTGGCCCGAAGTGACCGAGGTCTTCCGCGCAGATGTGTTGTTCCTCCGTTCGGGGACGGGCTGTGTCATCGGCTAAGATGGTGTTTTCAAAAACACAGGCGGAGCAAGAGTCGCGCCTCGACCCTGCAACTGTGGAAACAGCAGTGAGCCGCAGACATCGGTACAAACAGTTGGCCCAGATTGTACCGCGGGTCCTACAGTGCGTGACCACTCAACAATTAAGAACTATTGGAAGTACAGATTCTGCACAGGGGAAAGAAATTGTTAAAGTACGTTCCC
This sequence comes from Centroberyx affinis, assembly GCF_046629955.1. Lineage (NCBI taxonomy): Eukaryota > Metazoa > Chordata > Actinopteri > Beryciformes > Berycidae > Centroberyx > Centroberyx affinis. Next base: position 192,155 of record NW_027280711.1, on the reverse strand, counting down.
TGTTAACGCTAAAATTCATGTTTTTTGTGTTTTCCTACTGAGGCTGTCATAACTTTTCCTGTATTAGTAATTGATACAGTAAATACAACATCTTTGTCTTTTTGTTTCCAGGTTGAAACTGTGCTCCTTTTCTGGCAATGATCTCACTCTCCATGGGAGGAAACGGCCATCATTTCATGATTGCTATAGCCCCATTTGCAATTAATCTTGGGGCTTCCCAATAGGCACCATCCGATGCACCCCCAGGTGGCAAGTAAACATAGGATCGGGATTTTTATCCATCCGCCATCAAACAGAGACTGTGATTTTTTTTGGAATTGAGTACCATGAGTATCTAAGTTGAGGAATCATATCAGCCCTAGTGGGAACCCTGTTAATAAGTTGTAGGTTTCAAGCTTCCTTTATGATGTAGGTTTATCTAAATGGATTGTATCTCTCATATTTGCCAAGCTAATACTTTAACTGTATTCTATTCAGTAAAAGTAATGGTTTCAGGTCTTTGTCAGTGGAAGTTGGAATGTTTCAGTGAAAAAATGCTATTTCTATTGCTACACTCCTATAAGTTGGCAGCGTCGCTAGTGAAGTGAGTTCAGCTTTTTCAGCAGACTCTCATAGAGCACACAACAATCTTCCAGGAGTTACTTAAATCCATTCCAGAGCTATATCCGAGGGCATTCATGGTGCTGATTTAGATGCTAAATATTCCATGTAACATTTTGAAGATTCAAATGGTTTGTGAGGTTGTCAGAAAAAACTGGGCTGAGCCGGCTGAGAATAAAGTAGGAAGGAAAAATGCTGGCATCAGGCCACATTACAGAAGAAGGAATGCTGTGGCTAAATCCTGTACTTGTGCTGTGCAACTTGCAGATATGTGAAAGTCATCTAAGGTGGACAGGTCATAGCACAGTCCCTCACATGGATGTTGTGAAGTAAGTGTCAATTTTATGCCAACTTAAGTTTGAGTGTTGATTCACATTGGCAATATTGTAGTTATAATTTACCACGGTGGTAAAATCAGGGTCAGTCAAGTCAGGGTGAGACACTTCAGTCCTCTAGACCTGTGCACATCAAACCCTGTCTGTTCCTTATTGGGCAGCATCTAATAAATATAATGACGTAAAGGTTGTGTTCCTATAAATTATTAATCTTCACACCCTAGCTGTGAATTTTGACCTCCCATAACCGTCTTCTCGTGTTCAGATATAATGTCGCACCAAGGGAAAAGAGTAATAGGATAGTATAAAATAATAGGAAATAGGCTAGCCATTATGAATGAGATTTGTTTAATGTCAGATATGTATAGGCCTACATACATATGAGCTCAGTCCATTACATCTTCCTTGCCGTTTTAAAAAGCGGCTTTATCCACACACTCATCCGTCTCCTCTCCTTATTCCTCCGATCCACAGTCAACACACACTCTCGCAGGATTTCTCTGAAGCGGTTGCTTGGCATGGTTTGTCTGAAAAGTCTGTTCCAACTTTTTCTGCGTGGGCTATATTGCATGATGGAAATACTGAAGTACAGTGAACGCTTTCAGTTCATCCACAGACATATCCAAATTTTCATGTCCGGCCACTCGGTGCGCATCACCGCACTATTGTTCTGAAAGGTATGTGGATGGGAGTCACATTACTTTGCATGGACTTGATCTCAACATCCAGCTGTGTCAGCTCATGGCCTTTCTAGTGCTAAAACATCATCTAGCCTCTCCAGACCTTTCCCTGCACAGAGATCCAGGCTGTTTAACAGGCAGCGTGATCTGAAACTAAGAAATGACCTAGTGGAATTTGGGAATATGTCATTTTCCATAACTTACCATAACAGATTCAAATTCCATGACTTGTTCAGGCTTTCTATGACTAGAAGAACCCTGTATTAATGATATTGAAAAGGAGGATTCGCTTACCACCTCGGATCAAGGAAGCTATCGTGTAGCCTGTTGGCACCTGCACATCCTTGTATGAACTATGAACTGGGTGGATCAATACCGAGGAAATGGGAAACTGCGCGCATGCTTGTTATTTTTGGCACATTGTCACACTGCTGCTGTTTGCATGTAAATGAATCACCAACCCATTATTGACGAAGCTTAGAATACGGGAAGCCTGGGTCGGTGGGCTTTTTTTCGCCCACTGGTCACAGGAGCCAATTCAAACATTCTCCCTCTGGACAATGGTTGTTAACGTACCAAACATGGGCGGTAGAAAGTCTGTCGAAAGCTACGGTCAGAATTTTGTGTACATTTTAGCATGGTTCCCATTTCTTCTCCCTGCTGATCTAGGTTCTGCTAGGAGTATTAGATAACTCTTACCATCTTTATTCAGTTTTCAAAGGGGTAAAAGGGAAACTTCATCTATCCTCCTTGATCTGAGCATAACATAATGGTCCTATTGTTGGAGTTTACTGGAGACCAGAAACATAATATGCAGACACACAAAATATGCATTCTGTGTATTCATGATGTGTAAAACAGTAGATGGAAACATACTCAATCTTGTCCTCCTTAAAGTTCATAGTGAGGTGTTTTATCACCTGTAAGTACATCACTTGACACCTTTTACGTATCGCTAGCAGCCAATGGAAAACTCTACATACACATGGTTCACCAAGCAGCACTGAATTTCAATAAAATCTCAACTTTGTGTAAAATTTGTAAATCTTTTCTGCGAATTCAAATTGAAGACACAGGTGTATGAATATTTTCTGAGTGTAAATTCAAACATGTAAGTTCTCAGGTGTTTTGCTACAATACCCTGATATGTGTTCTGAACCCTGTGCAATGTACAAATGTCTCGGCCTAGACGGATGAAAAGAGAGACAGTGAAGATTTTAACCCTCATTCTAGCGGGCAATCGGACGAAGAATACAGTTATTTACAACCACAGCCTGGGGGAGTAGTTGCAGAGGGAGAGAGTGTTACACTGCCCAGGACCATCACAATGCAACCACAGTCTTGTGCTGGAGCTGGTGGTGTTGAAGTGCCTTGCTAAAGGGCACATCAATGGTACAGCCTGGGTCAGCTGGGAAAATAACCCCCGATTTCCTCATGTGATCAGGAAATCTGAACCAACCTACCAGTCACATGATTTAGCCCTATGGTGCACTGACAGTTCAAACATACAGTTCTTCATCATGTGTCTGGGCGTGCATCTTCAATAATCCCTTTCACAAAAACTAGAAGGGCACTCGGAGAGCGCAGACCTCCGCCAAGGTTCGTGCTGTTATTGCTTGTTCGTGAGTCGGATCCGGATCCGCTCCAAAATTTAATGGGTTCTTCCTTGGCCCATGCTACACCCTTCCACCAAGTTTCATGAAAATCGGGCCAGTAGTTTTTCCGTAATTCTGCTGACAGACAAACAGACAAACGGCACCGAAAACATAACCTCCTTGGCGGAGGTGATAATTACAGTTAACAGCTGTGGAAACTCCCTTACAATTGAATAGGTGGGATGGGTCATCATTAAGAGTTTTACTGTTTCATTGTTTTAGTGTTCCATAATGGTCTAAATGCTGTTTCAGAGGCTTTTCCACCCTGACGAGTACAATTCTGGGGGAAAGACTTGGAATATTTTGGCATGGTAATGGTCAAATTTTGAGATATTGAATATCAACATAAAATATGCTTGTACTATACATTTTATTGTTTTTCAACACTGACCTGTTTTTAAAAATATGACGAACAATAAATAATATTAGCTTTCAGTAACTTAAGTCTATAAATATTAGTATCACCCTCAGGAACCCATATTAGTTATATAATAATATAATATGACATATTCAGTTTATTGTAACTGGTGGTGCTGAGCTGCCTAGCCAAACTAACAAGATGCGTGTTTTACACCTAGCTCTGATTACAAGGCCACTCCACTATACTGAATGAATAAATGCCCACTTCAAAACAGGTTTGTCCAACATACCCTGAACATGTGATGTAGTAGGAACGAATTAGGCTAAAGCAACAAACCACATAAGGCCCATTCTTTACAGTCACTCTATTCCCCAGCTCTCAAGTCTCACATATCACACCACAAAATAATCACAATTCCAGAAACTCTTAGGCTAAACCCTATGGTTTAACCTACATCTCGTTCAGCGCGCACACACACACACACACACACACACACACCCAACCTACGGTTTATCAAGCATCACAAGACAGCATCAGCAGCCGGCAGTATGGTATGGGGGCAGGGAGGCGTGCAGGAAGGAGAGGCAGGACAGAGACACAGATAGAGGGAGAGAGACACAGATAGAGGGAGAGAGACCCAGACAGAGGAAGAGAGACAGACAGAGACAAAGAGAGGGAGGGGAGGGAAGACGAGACACACAGACAGAAAATAGGAAAAGGGTGAGGAAAATTAAAATGAAAAAAGTCATCGGACTCACATGAGGGTTTCTGCCCACAGACCCCGAATGCTTTTCCATCCCACACCTCTGAATTCTCGGCCAAATCCCTCGTTCTCTTTTCCAGTCCCTCTACCCTTCTGTCTCTCGCTCTAGCCCAGCCGCATTAGGCAGCAGAGGCCTAGTCCATGCCAGCAAAGCGGCAGAGGAAAGGAGAAAGGAAGAGAGAGACAGAGAGGGAGGGCGACACAGAGCTGGGGGAGGGGCCGTGTGCATTTGCATTACGGCTCCGGATTGGCCGAGAGGGAGGGAGAGGAAGTGCAGCTTCCTGCCTGGCGTGCAGCATCCCCCCGGCAGAAGAGGGTAGATGCCACACTACATCCAGCACAGGGGCTAGATCACATGGGTGCAGGGCACACTGCGGCAGGAAAGCGGGCAGCAGGTGCATGCTGCTTGTGTGCTCTGCCTCAATTTAACAAATACTGAAACTAAATGCAAACAAGTAGTTAAAGCTACACTAGCCGAGTTATTTTAAGTAAAAATACAGCCGCAGTAGAGTAGAGCGTCACATCCTCCATCATTGAGGTGTTGTAGATTCACACAGATATGCCCACGGGAAGTGACAAATAAAAAAAAGCTGTCTTGACGTGCTGTGTGCGGTTACTGATGTCACATTACATGTTTACTGGGTCTGGAAATTCACATTTTTACCTCTACGATTAGCTCTCGTTGCCATTTGGAACTGTGTGAAGTTTGCCCAACTTTATTGTAGCTTTAATAAAAAAAAGTACGCGCCAGGCTATTGTAATGAGACATAAACCTCCAGCATTAATCATGCCTTATATGGCTGTAAATGAGGATGTGAATAAGCTCTTTCAATTGTTTTTTTTTAAAACCAGGATTAGATGTGCAGCTTCTTCCATGGTTGTGGCTGGCTAGTAACTCTGAGGCAGGGTTTATTGCCACATGAGATCGTTCACAGTTACAGACAGACCTGTTTAGAGCTTGCTGGGAACATATGGTGCTGATGTGAACAGCTTGACATTAGGAAGGAAATACTACAGACCATTTAGTAGGACTGGGACTTCAGCAGGGATCTAGTCTACATTACAGAGGAGTGGGTGCAAACTACAAGTACGGTTAGACAGATATATCGGCTTGCCAATGTATCAGTTGGCCTTTTATTAAAAATTGTACATCGGCCAGTCAGTGTTGCCCACCTCTGATATGATGGAAATGATACAGTTTGATTGATTACATACTTATTGTGTAATTGATGGGATGGGAAGACCTTAACCTAAATTAATTCTAATGAAACATTTTGATTAAGATTTCTGACCAAATTCATGTCATTTCATTACAATCCAATGTCCAAATCATTGCTGGGTGGGTGGGGATGCCATGCCACTCCCCATCATGCCACTCGTTATTTGAGTGGCTTGGACTAGGCCTATAACTCTTAGTAGTTTAGACTAGTCTAACGTTAAAACTTGGCCTTTATGGTGGCTCACTGTTTGGCTCTGGGTGAGGAAGTGTGACGCACTGCTTTGTTATCTGTTGTTATTTTTCCAACCATTTAACTCCCTTCCCTTTGGCTTCAACTTGCTCCAGTTCTCTCACTCACATACATGTTGAGGCACCATTTTGAAACAATGCATACGGAAAACTGTGTTAACAGTTACGCTATTTTGTTCCTATTTCCTACTGTTGTGTTTCCCTTTTTCATTGCCTCAAAAAGGCGCTCATGTATCATCACCTCCTTTTTGTTAATCATCCTAGTTATTATCTTGTCTCATGTCCACAAAACCCCACAAATGCTGTCCGGCATGCACACTCCCACACACACACACACACACAACCACCCACCAACCCTCGAACCCTCTGCTCCCTCCTGTAGTAGGAGACTGTACCCTCTGCGTGCTTTCACCTCATTGGCCAGAACGACCTCGAGGCCCCCGCGACCCCGGAGCGCTGAAGCTGATTGGACAGAGCTGGGGTCGCGGGGGGGTCAAATTATAACAAGGCGATGCTGCCTACAGGTAGTCTGCCACGTCGGAGTTTCACTGTGTGTAGCTGTTCACTCTCATTTACTAGGCTTCCCGGTCTATTTACGAAATCACTGCGCACAGACCTACGAGCTTCTGCTTTTCCAAGACTTACCTAAAGAGTTTTCCAAGACACTTAATTCTTCTTAATCGTTTTCAAGTGTTTTCCCTGAATGGAAATTGGTCTGTAATTAGCTATCCTTGCTTCCGTTGTGTTAAACGTGTGTTTGAGTTTAGGGAAAGGGGCTTAACATTATTACACATAGGCTATAATTAGTAGTAGAAGCATATCCTTTGTTATGGAGTGAATTTCACATTATGCTCAACTCTCACTTCTTTTAATGTGTAGGGTCTAGATTTTTAAACTCTGGGTTGGGATACAAAATGGGTTCCTGTAATCAGGATTAAAGACTTAATTTCTCATTTGGGTCTTCGGGGTGGAAAAGATTAAAAACCCTGTATGGAGAGAGGTAGAGGCCTATACTTATTAAATGGCATGATACAGCATGCCTTACTTTTTTTTCTATCTATGGAAACTCATTTATATAACCCAGTCTCTTAACTTTGTTGCCATTTTCATCAGTCTACCAAACAAACTATTTTTACAATAGAAAAGAGGCTCCAAAATGGTTGGTAATGATAGTATTCATTCTCTAAGATAAGAACAAGTCAGGGTATATATATAGCCTGAGGATACATGCCTTATCCTTTGAAGTGTGAAGACTAACTCTTCCTGCTCTCTACGACCGCTGCTACACAATGGAATGCTGAAAGTACTGCCTTCAGGCCAGGATGTTTGCATTTACACTGAAGAGCAGTCAGGTACAGATAAGCAATGCTAATTTCTATTTGGTTGCTGCACAGATGGCCTTTTCTTTAGAGGGCTACACTGATTCCTTTACAGTCTTTCTTTATAATTGTTAATTCATTTGTGTATAATCGATCTACATTTGTATAGAGAGGTGGCAACAGCTAACTCATATGTTGGCATGTAAATGTAGTCTAAGTGTCTAAGGGCATTCAAGGCTGGATTAATGACAGATACATGCCTATATTTGACATGAGGGAATGGCAGTGTTGACGCCACTTCAACGAGCTTGCTGTGTGAATGAACTTGGACGGTTCACTGGCTTCAGTGTTGACATAGTTGTGATATCCTGGTAAGCGCAGGACATAGTGATAATAATACCAAGACCTAAAACTGGTCTCACTGGTTTCAGTTCCACGTATTTTGACACAGCACAAGAGCAAACAATCAATGGACCATGGACAGTGTACGAAACCTGCGTCTCCATGGGCACCGATCTCACTAAAATACATAAATTAATGGTTTGTTTGCTTTCCAAAATGTGAGATCCAATTATAAAGCTCTCCAAATAACATGGCAGAGGAGGATTTCTCAAAAAGATGTGCTTTTTTTGCTAAACTTTCCAGAGCCTTTGCTGCTGTAAAACACAACCAAAATGCCCTGCAACTGGCCAACTATGATTTCCAGCGCTCAAAGCTATAAAATCATCTAATTATTTCCCTTTTACAATCCAATTAGAGTCCAATTACAATCACTATGTAATTTTCTCTATGGCAACAATCCAACAACATAACAAAGATTTCTTCCCTATTGTCTGTAAACACTGTCAGTGAAATGCTGCCATCTAATGCTCTTTATAAGGAGGAACTTCCAGAACAATTTTTGATACTTTGATAGTTTCTGGTTACTGGGTTTCCTATGCTTGAGGTCTAGTTGCACAAGTTTACGGTTAGATGTAGCAACCTATCTGGATCTCCGTTCCAGGATACCACTGACTCAAATTAAAGATATCATTATCTCACTTCTTTCCTACGCAATTTAACCGACCAGATTAATTGAAAATGTTCATGTGGCCTCCCTGTTGATTGGTAGATTGAACGTTGAAAAGTTAAGACTAACGCCAGTTTGCCAACATCACTACACGTTAACCAAGTTAACAGTTAAACAGAAAACGGACGCAATATGTGCAACAAAGATAACACTGTCATTTAACACTTGTCCGTTAACATTATGTAGTCATTTACTGATAACTCACCCTTATGCTTCCTTCGTGTGCGGTAGAAAATGTCGTAATTACCACTTGATCGCTCATGAAGGACAAGGACCGACACAACAGTGGTAATTGCAACCGAGTTGCCCAGATGTGACGTTTAGCAGGCGGGTAGCATGGACGCCGTGTCAAACTGATGGCTTGTCTGTACAACTGCGATTAAATTGTATACAGCACATAGGTAAAACAGTATCTGCATGGCTGATGCGCATTCTCCTCGTCGTTCTGTCACTGCAGCACAAAGTAACGACTTTTGTTATAGAGTTCATTTTGTCATTGTTCCTGGCCAAAAGCACTTTATTGCGCGAAAGGTCGCAACAGAGGAGGTAGGCAGCATCGGTGCGGATATGCTACACTATGGCCAAGCTAGCCTGCTAGCTAACGTTAGCTGAAGTTGGAAAGCGGTCTGGCAAAGTTCTGCTAGCATTACCCATGGCTTTACCTCGTTGGCTAGTTGATGTGGAATACCGTTAATGTCATTATAATTTCAGAACAAGGTTCCTGTTTATATGACCGTCTTGACGGCGCATTGGCACAAACGTCCTCGTTTCGTGCAGCGAGTGAAGTTTTCTATTTAACTAACATTAACAATTTCTAGCGGATAGCAGCAACGTCGCTAGCTAGTTTAACCAGCTAAAGTTAACGGTTCTTGTGAAGCTCTCAATTATATCTTAGCGGAAGCCAAAGCAACGCGAGGCAGGCTACCTTGAATTATCCAGAGACGTCCTCTTCATCTCATGCTGAAATAATCGTGTTTTAACTTCCAACTACTATTAATCTAATGTCGGGTGCTGGTTACGTTTACTTTGTCAAAACCGGGGGTAGCATGGGGGTAGCACTGTGTTGCAGACTGCGTCAAGCTTGCCACAGTCAGTCAGAACAAGACTGGATGTATGGCGTTTTACCCTCAAAATAAAACCATAAAATGTGTCACTTTGGGAAAAAGCGAGGTACCAGAGTTCCCATCCTAGCGGCTAGCCTTTACCAACAACTGTGCCACTGCTTGGGGTTAAAATGGACTGCTATGGGTTACGGGCTGTTACAAGATAGTAGACATCCCTCCAAGTTGTCCAATATATTTTTTTTTGTTTGATTCAGTATGTATTTTTTGCCAGCCCTATATATTATATGACATCTTGCATAGGCTATGAATATGATGAAATTAAACTTTATCGATCTTCAAAGAGAAATTTGATCATTGCAAAAGTAATAAGATACAACAGAGGAAAATAAATAATATGTCTAAAATAATAATACTATTAATATGGTTTGCACAAAAGTAGAAAATAAAATAGCAATTACAACAATAAAGCAATAAAATAGAAACATGCAGCGGACAATTTAATTTAAAAGACGTTATGAATTTGAACATTACTTTGGTAGGTTACTTTGTAATACTGTAACATGAATGCTGTTCGGATTTTATTTTGCAAATGGTGACCGGAAGTGCTGATCTCTTCTTGCGGTAGGCTTGACGCTGCTGCAGGCTGCCGCTCAGCTACGCCAGGCAACCTGGCAACTACGCTGAAAACAGTGCGTAGGGATAGCGGGGTTAATAGGGTAATTAATAGTGTAGCTGATGGTCAGTAGAGAGCTTGAGGTGTATATTTATTTACAATATTTGTTTATCATGTTCACAACAGCCATGCGAGCCTGTTGAGGTGAGTCTAAAATGGATGTGCATTGTCTACATTAGCTACAGGTAATCACAATGAAAGAAAAGAAAATAATGTACTAAGGATTTGCATAACTACTGTACATGTTCTCAAATTTGGAACTGTTATAAATCGTTGATGATTAGGCACTATAACATGTTTTCAAGTCAAATAAATATAGCATCTCAATATGGTTTGAATGCATGAACTGCTGTGTGTTAGTTGTATTTCTGATAAAACAGTCTTGCCAATAGACACATTGTATTAAACTGAACTGAGAGGAAAGCTCCTCTTTGGACACCGTTTTTATTCTTAGGCAACCACTTGACCTGACAACCACCCCACCCCACCCCCAACACACACACAGACACACACACACACACACACACACACACACACACACACTCACATATATGGCCACACACACCACCACAACGCTGCTGTAACGCTGCTGCTATTTTATAACTGTGCTGCATTGCAGGGCTATTTCCCTCAGATCCGGGGCTGGGGTTGCATAAGAACCGACGGCGTGGTGGTGGTGGTGGTTTTAGAGGAGCCCTGAGAGGGAGAGATGGGTGGGTGTGTGGGTGGGGGATGGGAGCGGGGGGGGGGGGGGTGGTTGAAGAGGAAAAAAAAAAAAAAAAAAAACAGAGTTAGGAAAGAATGCCAAAAGTTTTGATAAGGAGGAGAGTGAAGCAGAAAGAGAGGAGCAGGACCAGGAGAGGGAGTTGATGGATAGATGGTCAGGTGTGTGTGGAGGAGGAGGGGGGCAGAGATTGGAGGGGGGGGGGAGTCAGAGTGAAGGAGAGAGAGAGTGTGTGTGTGTGTGTGTGTGTGTGGTGTGACGCAGTAGGACGTGCACAGAGACTGGAATGCACTTACTTTATCTCTCCCCCCCCCCACTCCACTACTCTCCGCCTCCTTCCTCTCAACCCTGAGATACCATGAAAACACTGCTGCATTACTCAGTGTGTGTGTGTATGTGTGTGTGTGTGTGTGTGTGTGTGTGTGTGTGTGTGCACCCAGGGGGAATACTCCAGGGCAGTGCAGTGGGGTCTTGACTGAAACAGAGGTCCGTGTCACTCTGCTTTATAACAGTGAGGCTGCACTGCAGGACTGGCTGCCTGTCCTCTGCGGACAACAGCGTTCAGTCAGACATGCACTTCCCGCCGCTCAGAATGACTTACCTGCTGTAACTCAGGCAAAATAATAGATGGGATTTGTTGACGTGAGTTAAGATGAGAACTCTTTTGTCATCCATGTCAATAAAATCTCTTAAAGGAATAGTTCACCCAAAAATGAAAATTGTGTCACCCTCTACTCACCCTCATGCCAGTTGAAACACAGGTGAAGTTTGTCCATATAACACACAGGGAGGCTGCCAGCACAACTCCATAGCAGCCTTCTCCAAAACAACTGAAGTCAGTGGGGACCAGTTCTTCAGAGTTCCAAAAAGACCTACAGTATATTTACACCATCATTTAGTGCAAATCTTAACTACAGCTGATTGATTTGCGACAAATAATGGTGTATAGGTCTTTCTATTCACAGTGTGATTGCTTGGCTTTTTGTTGTGGAACTCTAAAGAACTGGTCCCCATTGACTTCAGTTGTTTTGGAGAAGGCTGCTACCAAGTTGTGCTGGCAACCTCCCTGTGTGTTATATGGACTAACAAATTTCACCTGTGTTTCATTTGGCATGAGGGAGTGAGTAGATGATGACAGAATTTTCATTTTTGGATGAACTATTCCTTTAACACAAAATTGTTGCCTGCAGCCACGCATCTTGCCTTCTCTCTGTTTATTGTATTTATTTATATGGCGTGACTGTAAGATGTGTTTTTTTTTATTTCACAATGATGTGAGTATGATATGATGAGTTGTTTTTTTTTACTCAAGAACAATATATAGAAACTTCATACTTACACGGCAGGTTCCCCCTATTGACCTTAGTCACAAGGCGGCCATTTTGAACACTCGGGGTGGGAAATTCTACCTGGAAGATTGCCATAAATCTAGCGTTACTTCAGGACTTTAGATAGACCAAACATTTACCAGATTAGCTCGCAACATCAGAAACAACAACAACAACAACTGCCTGAATTTAGCAGGAAGTTAGTTAGCTAGCTTATTGCTACTAGCTAGCTTATTGCTACTAGCTAGCGACAGTAGCTAGCGATAATGGGCCAACTATATGAAAATTTGAACCAATATCCCTCTGATTCTTGAGATACATTTGTTTTTAATATGTTTTTCAGTGGTGAATCTCTAACCTGAGTGTTCAAAATGGCCGCGCACCTTGCTGTAGGCTATACTCATTAATGATTAATGATTTAAGATACAAATCATTCACGTTAACACCACCCATGTGTTATGTGAGGGTCATAGAAGTACCCCTAACCCTAACCCTAACCCTTTGCCTAGTCATTAGCATAACTGGTTATGTTTAATAGCCTATATCAGGTTGATGGGTTTATTGTTGATGATAACTGCATGACATGTTTCTGTCTCATCTTATTTGTTACTTGGTTGTAAGCTATTTGTTAAGTCATTCGATGAGCCAGTTAGCACCCACATGCACCAAAACAGGTTGATGCATGTAATCCTGTTTTTCTCTTTTTCTTTTTTTTTAGGTTATCCCTACCCCTAAATCCCCACTGTAATCAGAATGAATGAAGCATTGTCCCCCCCCCCCCTTCCCCTAACCTCCATGGAATCAGTTTCACAACAGCTGTGATTCAGGGGGAAAAAATGGAGCCATTTTGACGCACTGAAACAGCAAATGTTTCCAGGGGGCTTGGCTGTACTGAACGGGCTGCACTTTACTGCAGTCACAGAGTCTGATTTGCCGTTCCTGGTTTGACAGTTGAGTTGGCGGAGTGCACAAACAAGTCAGAGTTGGACCTGAGGAAAATGAACAGTAATGCCGCAAACCCTGGGAACCTGTAAGATTTAAAGTCAGACCCTGTATGATCTGAGCTGAAACCAGTTTGCCAGTTAGAGCATAGCAAAGTCTACCAAGCCATGTAATCTGAGCGGCGATCCTGGTTGGATAGACCCATTCTTCCCGCTCTCAAAGGCCTTTTTTTTTACCTTCTCTGGTATGAATGCCGAGGCGTCGGTTCACTAAACCCCAAACTAGGTCCCACTCATATCACTTGCCACCAAAATATCCAAACCCGCTCATGCAAATAGACTGCATTTCTAGGAACTAAGTGGAGCAATGAGTGACGACGGACAAAATGTGATGAATTATTAGCCATAGTTCCAATTATAGCTTAAAGGGAACATTGGTCCTGATGTGAGTATTTTCTTTTTTGATATGGCTTATTTTATTCTACCCATTTGTTTTATGGTTTTATGATTATCTTATGGCTTGGATGTTATCTATCGGTTTTATACTTTCTTTTTCTTTTTTTTTTTGAATGTATTTTTTTAAGTGAGTGGTTCTATGTGTGTGTCTGTGTTTAAGTGAGCTCACTAAGACACATTCCAATCAACTCTGTTGATTGGCAATAAAGTATTGAATCTTGAATCTTGAATCTTGCTTCCAAATGATTTCTCGCAATTTTTGCTTGATCTTTGCTCTTTATTATCATGACAAAAACTATGAAACTTGCTCCCACTGTCCACTTAAGATCAGGGGATGCAGGACTTCCTCCCTCCCTCCCTCCCTCCCTCCCCTCTCTCTCTCTTTTGCCTTACTACTCATGGGTTCCCTCTATGGTCCCCCACCCCTCCACACACACACACACACACACACACACATACACATTCAATTTTGCAGCAGGGCTGAGAATTCCCCAGTTGTATTTTTTCTAGCAGTCAGGTTTGGGTGCAGGGAGTTGCTTATCACAGCAGTAGTGTGAGATAACAGAGGAGAGAGAGAGAGAGAGAGAGAGAGAAGGATTTCCCTGGCTGAACAGAGGAGAAGACTGCAACAGCAAACAAACACAGCAGATAAACCAAATCTTGTTCAGACACACCGATTAGCGATTGTTACCGCTCAGCGTCACTTTGTTGTCTGCCCTCCTTGATTTTTCTTTCTTTTGTCATCATCTTTTTTTTTTGCACTCTTTCTGCTATATTACTGATATTGAACAATAAAGAGAGAGAGTCAAACTCGTTCAAAGGCATTGCCAATACAGGGCAAGCACTCAAACTCACAGAAACCCTTCCTTCGGGTTGGTTTCCCCCCCCTCCCTCAGTATCTTATTCGCTTAGATAGTACATGGAAGATAAACAAAGGGAGGCGCATGAGCCGACATCCCACAATGCAACAGATTTACATGGCGTAGGGCAGGGCTGGGGCTGGATTTCTTACCTCACTAATAGCCCCCCAGCCAGTTTTACATTGTCAAATATCAGGTTTTTGCTGGCTTCTCATCATATTAACTTCATGGACTCTATCACATTTAGTTGTCAACAGCTGTAAAATGGTAAGAACTGCTGGGTAGTTGCAGCAGCAAGTAGAAAAGTACAATATACTGTAAATAAGAAGAAAGTATCTATCCACACTTTTAGAGCAGTTGGGCCAAAAGAGGTGTGGTCGGACCAGTATATCAGTTTGTTGATGTATTTGGCCGATATTGCCCTTTCAATAAAAATCAAATATTGTCCAGTCATTGTTGCCCCGTGCCAATATTATGGGGGTGAGGAAATTTCACTGCAAGGGTGTGAGTCTGTAAAACCTGCAGTGAAACCTGCCTCACTCTGCCCTAAGGAGCTGCTAACACACCTAACGGAATTTCATTAGTCTGGTTTTCAGTGGAGCGTTTTAGTGTCCCTTGATGGTCTAAATGCTGTTTCAGAGGCTGACAAGAACAGAAATCTGTTGGAAACACTGAATACATGACATTTGAGGATTTTTTGGGGCGTGAAAATGATCAAATTTCGATAACGATCAAAATATCGTCACCTCATTCCGGCATCGGCAGCCTCAAAAGTCCAACCACAACAAAGCCGTACCATACCAGAACCCTAGTTGGGCAACTGTCACACGGCAACTGTCACCTGCGCACGACCGATAAAATATAAAAGACTCCTGTTTTTGTTTTGTAGGCCATTTGTGCTTCAATAATGCAGGACTGCCTGTCGACGGCAAAGCCTCTCCAAGCCAAAGTCATGCAGAGTTCATGCAGAATACAACACTGAAACAAAGTATGGAGGTCCAGGCATGGAAAAGACAGTGAGAATTATTGTGTACCTATTGATATCTTTGGGGTGATTCTCTACCTTTTTTCTGAATTCTACTTCATTATTTAGATTATTAAAGCATCTTTTATGCTGCCATACATCTATATGTTTACCTAGAGCAATGAATTCACACTGTATAATCTACAGCTCCAAGCATATACCACGCTACAAGTCCTAGCATGCGTAGTGCATGAGGGAATTCCCCTGTCCCATACTCATACTCCATACCAAGATGCTGCTGTAGCCGGCCGCAGTTCCCTCTAGCGTCCATGGAGGGGCGCTGTTGCCGTCGGAGTGCTGCTCTCACCCACCCCACCCCCCACCCCCTCCCCACCCCCCATCATCATCACTGCAATGCAAGCCAAGGTCTCTTTCAAGGGCACCCATCATATCTGCAAAGTCACATGTAAAGCAGGGAAGAGGCTGTATGGGCGTTTTTTTTTTTTCCAGCTGGAGCAAACACACCAGTTCAGGGGAGGAGGAGATTCTCACCGGTCTGCAACACTGACATGTGCTTCATATGCTGCATGACTTTCCATTGAGGGTGCAATTTTGAAGAAGAAAAAGAAGGATAAAGATAAAGAACAGCAAAGCAAGTGCAGCTGAATGGTGTTTTTTTTTGGATTGTTAGTCAAAATGAATGATGATTTGTTGTTTTGTCCTCAATTGGTTTCTAGAAATGCCATTATTCTCTCTGTGCAGGTGCAATTAAAACTACGAGGAGTATTTTGAATAACGACTCTTAAGTTTTCCGTGTTGGATTCGCAGTACGGGCAGGAGAGCCATCATAACTCTTACCTTTTTATAGCCATCAAATATGCATGGCCCTCCGAGTGTACACCTAATGTATTCACAGACCTCCGCTGCACCGGAAAGCTCGCCATCAGCAGTTTGTGTGCATGTATGTGTGTGTGTGTGTGTGAGTGTGAGTGTGAGTGTGAGTGCGCAGGACAAGACAGAAAACATAATCAATAAACACTGATTCACGGTCTTTTGGAGGAAGGGAGTCATTTTACATAGAGATACAAAGGGAGAGAGAGTGAGAGACATACAGAGAGAGAGAGAGAGAGAGAGAAAGAGAGACTGTGGGTGGCATATATCTGCAAGCCCTACTGTATTTTTCAGTTATGGCCAATTAAATATTCAAATCGATATCTTTAAAGGTGCAACGTGTGGCATTTTTAAGCATGAATATGTCATCGTCAAGTTAATTGTGATAACTTGGTGTAATTATTGTAAACAAATGAGACCATAATTGAGACTGTTGGTCGCCTCTATCTCACACCGGTGGTATTGTTAGTGTTTCTCCAAATTAAGACTACATTTCCCACAAGCCCCGTTGCTTCCTGTCCCCCCATCCTCCTCCCTGAAGACGATAAACATGTTGGAAGTGATTTTTCACTCCTTCCACCATCTTTCATTACCAGAAACTCCGTTTGCTCTGGAAGAACAGCGCCCTCTTCCTGTTTTTCTGCCGTAAAGCGATCCAGCAGATTTTTCCCGCCAAAATCCGACCCGGTTCCCTCCAAATTCAACACACAATGTAAAATGTTGTGTCGAGGCGGATAAAGGCCGGCAATCTTCTTGGCGATTGTCTCGTTTGTTTACGGTAACTATACTAATGCCTCAAAATGAATGTGATAATTATTTATTGATGTTAAAAGCACCTTTAAAAAGTCTATGAGGGATAAATAAATGAAACAAAACCTAACTTGGTGTTCCAGATGGGAAGGAAGAGCAATGGAAGGAAGACTGATAGACTGATACAAACAGTGGGTTGCTGTTCCTATGCTGTTACTATGATATTAGTGAGTGGCGAAGGAATCGACCGCTCT